>NW_026734745.1:0-245607 GCF_949786415.1 Peromyscus eremicus
ACTCTACTGTGTTTCCTATAGGGCCAGAAGAGTGAGCTTGCTCAGAACAAAAGAACTGTGCATCATACAAACACGGGCCATATCTAGTTAAACTCTGCTTAGGAAACTGACAAGAAAAGTAGCTCCTCTTCAGTCCAATACACTGTACTTGCTGGGAACAGACGCGAGTGCTATTTGCCCTGTGTATGGCAATGGGAGCACAATAGTGACTTTTCTTACCAGAAAACAACTCTTGCTTGTAGTACCAAAAACTGCATGTGATTCAACTCCATTTAGAACTGGGAAACAAACGCTAGCTCGCCTTACAAGAAACATACTCTGCTTTTGAGAAAAGATCACTCTTCTAATCTACTGTGTTTCCTATGGGATCCGAACAGTGAGCTTGCTCAGAACAAATGAAATTGTGCTTCCTACACACATGGGCCATATCTAGTTCAACTCTGCTTAGGAAACTGACAAGAACAGGAGCTCCTCTGCAGTCCAATACACTGTACTTGCTGGGAACAGACGCCAGTGCTACTTGCCGTGTGTATGGCAATGGGAGCTCAATAGTGACTGTTTTTACCAGAAAACAACTCTTGCTCGTAGAAAAAGAAACTGCATGTGATTCAACTCCATTCCTGACTGGGAAACAAACACTAGCTCGCCTTACAAGAAACACACTCTGCTTTTGAGAAAAGAGCAGTCGTCTACGCTACTGTGTTTCCTCTGGGGTCCGAACTGTGAGCTTGCTCAGAACAAAAGAACTGTGCTTCCTACACACACGGGACATATCTAGTTCAACTCTGCTTAGGAAACTGACAAGAACACTAGCTCCTCTTCAGTCCAATACAGTGTACATGCTGGGAACAGACGCCAGTGCTACTTGCCCTGTGTATGGCAATGGGAGCGCAATAGTGTCTCTTCTTACCAGAAAACTACTCTTGCTCGTAGGACCAGAAACTGCATGTGACTCAACTCCATTTAGGACTGGGAAACAAACGCTAGTTCGCCCTACAAGAAACACACTCTGCTTTTGAGAAAAGAGCACGCTTCTACTCTACTGTGTTTCCTATAGGGCCAGAACAGTGAGCTTGCTCAGAACAAAAGATCTGTGCTTCCTACACACGGGACATATCTAGTTCAACTCTGCTTAGGAAACTGACAAGAACAGTAGATCCTCTTCAGTACAATACACTGTACTTGCTGGAAGCAGACGCAAGTGCTGTTTGCACTGTGTATGGCAATGAGAGCGCAATAGTGACTCTTCTTATCAGAAAAAAACTCTTGCTCGTAGGACCAGAAACTGCATTTGACCCAACTTCATTTAGGACTGGGAAACAAACGCTAGCTTGCCTTACAAAAACACACTCTGCTTTTGAGTAAAGAGCACTCTTCTACTCTACTGTGTCTCCTATAGGGCCAGAACAGTGAGCTTGCTCAGAACAAAATTACTGTGCTTCCTACACACACGGGCCATATCTAGTTCAACACTGCTTAGAAAACTGACAAGAACAGTAGCTCCTCTTCAGTACAATACACTGTACTTGCTGGGAACAGACGCAGTTGCTATTTGCACTGTGTATGGCAATTTGAGTGCAATAGTGACTTTCCTTATCAGAAAACAACTCTTGCTCGTAGGACCAGAAACTTCATGGGATTCAACTCCATTTAGGACTGAAAAACAAATGCTAGTTTCCCTTGCAAGAAACACACTACGCTTTTGAGAAAAGAGCACTCTTCTACTCTACTGTGTTTCCTATGGGGTCCGAACAGTGAGCTTGCTGAGAACAAATGAACTGTGCTTCCTACACACATGGGCCATATCTAGTTCAACTCTGCTTAGGAAACTGATAAGAACAGGAGCTCCTTTTCAGTCAAATACACTGTACTTGCTGGGAACAGAGGCCAGTGCTACTTGCCCTGTGTATGGCAATGGGAGCACAATAGTGACTCTTCTTAACAGAAAACATCTATTGCTCTTAGGAATAGAAACTGCATGTGATTCAACTCCATTTCTGACTGGGAAACAAACAATAGCTCACCTTACAAGAAACACACTCTGCTTTTGAGAAAAGAGCAGTTGTCTACGCTACTGTGTTTCCACTGGGGTCCGAACTGTGAGCTTGCTCAGAACAAAAGAACTGTGCTTCCTACACACACGGGCTATATCTAGTTCAACTCTGCTTAGGAAACTGACAAGAACAGTAGCTCCTCTTCAGTCCAACACACTGTACTTGCTGGAAGCAGACGCGAGTGCTCTTTGCACTGTGTATGGCAATGGGAGCGCAATAGTGACTCTTCTTACCAGAAAACAACTCTTGCTCGTAGGACCAGAAACTGCATGTGATTCAACTCCATTTAGGACTGGGAAACAAACGCTAGCTCGCCTTACAAGAAACACACTCTGCTTTTCAGAAAAGAGCACTCTTCTACTCTACTGTGTTTCCTATAGTGCCAGAACAGTGAGAATCCTCAGAACAAAAGAACTGTGCATCCTACAAACACGGGCCATATCTAGTTCAACTCTGCTTAGAAAACTGACAAGAACAGTAGCTCCTCTTCATTCCAATACACTGTACTTGCTGGGAACAGACGCGAGTGCTATTTGCCCTGTGTATGGCAATGGGAGCGCAATAGTGACTTTCTTTACCAGAAAACAACTCTTGCTCATAGTACCAAAAACTGCATGTGATTCAACTCCATTTAAGACTGGAAAACAAACGCTAGCTCGCCTTACGAGAAACACACTCTGCTTTTGAGGAAAGAGCATTTTTCAAATCTACTGTGTTTCCCATAAGGCCAGAACAGTGAGCTTGCTCAGAACAAAAGAACTGTGCTACCTACACACACGGGCCATAACTAGTTCAACTCTGCTTAGGAAACTGACAAGAACAGTAGATCCTCATCAATCCAATACACTGTACATGCTGGTAACAGACGCCCGTGCTATTTGCCCTGTGTATGACAATTGGAGCACAATAGTGACTCTTCTTACCAGAAAACATCTCTTGCTCTTAGGACGAGAAACTGCATGTGACTCAACTCCATTTAGGACTGGGAAACAAACGCTAGCTCGCATTACAAGAAACACTCTGCTTTTGAGAAAACAGCACTCCTCTACTCTACTGTTTTTCCTTTGGTGTCCGAACAGTGAGCTTGCTCAGGACAAAAGAACTGTGCTTGCTAAACACACGGGCCATATCTAGTTCAACTCTGCTTAGAAAACTGACAAGAACAGGAGCTCCTCTTCAGTCCAATACACTGTACTTGCTGGGAACAGACGCGAGTGCTATTTGCACTGTGTATAGCAATGGGAGCACAATAGTGACTCTTCTTAGCAGAAAAAAACTCTTGCTCCTAGGACCAGAAACTGCATGGGATTCAACTTCATTTCTGACTGGGAAACAAACAATAGCTCGCCTTACCAGAATCACACTCTGCTTTTTAGAAAAGAGCACTCTTCTACTCTACTGTGTTTACTATGGAGTCCGAACAGTGAGCTTGCTCAGAACAGAAGAACTGTGCTTGCTACACACATGGGCCATATCTAGTTAAAGTCTGCATAGGAAACTGACAAGAACAGTAGCTCCTCTTCAGTCCAATACACTGTACATGCTGGGAACAGACGTCAGTGCTATTTGCCCTGTGTATGACAATGGGAGGGCAATAGTGACTCTTCTTACCAGAAAACAACTCTTTCTCGTAGGACTAGAAACTGCATGGGATTCAACTCCATTTAGGACTGGGAAACAAACGCTAGTTCCCCTTACAAGAAACACACTCTGCTTTTGAGAAAAGAGCACTCTTCTACTCTACTGTGTTTCCTATGGGGTCCGAACAGTGATCTTGCTCAGAAAAAATGAACTGTGCTTCCTACACACATGGGCCATATCTAGTTCAACTCTGCTTAGGAAACTGACAAGAACAGGAGCTCCTCTTCAGTCCAATACACTGTACTTGCTGGGAACAGACGCGAGTGCTACTTGCCCTGTGTATGGCAATGGGAGCACAATAGTGACTCTTCTTAGCAGAAAACAACTCTTGCTCGTAGGACCAGAAACTGACTGTGACTCAACTCCATTTAGGACTGGGAAACAAACGCTAGCTTGCCTTACAAGATACACACTCTGCTTTTGAGAAAACAGCACTCTTCTACTCTACTGTTTTTCCTTTGGTGTCCGAACAGTGAGCTTGCTCAGGACAAAAGAACTGTGCTTGCTAAACACACGGGCCATATCTAGTTCAACTCTGCTTAGAAAACTGACAAGAACAGTAGCTCCTCTTGAGTCCAATACACTGTACTTGCTGGGAAATGACGCGAGTGCTATTTGCACTGTGTATGTCAAATGGAGCACAATAGTGACTCTTCTTAGCAGAAAACAACTCTTGCTCCTAGGACCAGAAACTGCATGGGATTCAACTCCATTTAGGACTGGGAAACAAACGCTAGCTCGCCTTACAAGAAACACACACTGCTTTTGAGAAAAGAGCACTCTTGTACTCTACTGTGTTTCCTACAGGGCCAGAACTGTGTGCTTGCTCAGAACATAAGAACTGTGCTTCCTATACTCACAGGTCATATCTAGTTCAACTCTGCTTAGGAAACTGACAAGAACAGTAGATCCTCTTCAGTCCAATACACTGTACATGCTGGGAACAGACGCCAGTGCCATTTGCTCTGTGTAATGCAATGGGAGCGCAATAGTGACTCTTCTTACCAGAAAACAACTCTTGCTCGTAGGAACAGAAACTGCATGTGATAACTCCAATTAGGACTGGGAAACAAACGTTAGCTCGCCTTACAAGAAACACACTCTGCTTTTGAGAAAAGAGCACTCTTCTACTCTACTGTGTTTCCCATGGAGTCCGAACAGTGAGCTTGCTCAGAACAAAAGAACTGTGCTTTCTACACACAGGGGCCATATCAAGTTCAAATCTGCTTAGGAAAATGACAAGAACAGTATCCTCTTCAGTCCAATACACTGTACTTGCTGGGAACAGTCACGAGAGCTATTTGCTCCTTGTATGGCAATGGGAGCGCAATAGTGACTTTATTTAACAGAAAACAACTCTTGCTCGTAGGACCAAAAACTGTATGTGATTCAACTCCATTTAGGACTGGGAAACAAACGCTAGCTCGTCTTACAAGAAACAAACTCTGCTTTTGAGAAAAGAGCACTCTTGTACTCTACTGTGTTTCCTATAGGGCCAGAACAGTGAGCTTGCTCAGAACAAAAGAACTGTGCTTCCTACACACACGGCCATACCTAGTTCAATACTGCTTAGGAAAGTGACAAGAACAGTAGAACCTCGTCAGTCCAATACACTGTACATGCTGGGAACAGACGCCAGTGCTATTTGCCCTGTGTATGACAACGGGAGTGCAGTAGTGACTCTTCTTACCAGAAAACACCTCTTGCTCGTAGGACCAGAAACTGCATGTGATTCAACTTCATTTAGGACTCCAAAACAAACTCTAGCTCGCCTTACAAGAAACACACTCTGCTTTTGAGAAAAGAGCACTCTTCTAATCTACTGTGTTTTCTCTAGGACCCGAACAGTGAGCTTGCTCAGAACAAAAGAACTGTGCTTTCTACACACATGGCCATATCTAGTTCAATTTTGCTTAGGAAAATGACAAGAACAGTAGATCCTCTTCAGTCCAATACACTGTACTTGCTGGGAACAGATGCGAGAGCTATTTGCACTGTGTATGGCAATGGGAGCTGAATAGTGACTTTTCTTACCAGAAAACAACTCTTGTGCGTAGGACCGAAACTGCATGTGATTCAACTCCATTTAGGACTGTGAAACAAAAGCTGGCTCGCCTTAAAAGAAAATCACTCTGCTTTTGAGAAAAGAGCACTGTTCTACTCTACTGTGTTTCCTATGGTATCCAAACAGTGAGCTTGCTCAGAACAAAAGAACTCTGCTTCCTACACACACGGCCATATCTAGTTCAATTTTGCTTAGTAAACTGACAGGAACAGTAGATCCTCGTCAGTCCAATACACTGTACATGCTGGGAACAGTTGCCAGTGCTACTTGCACTGTGTATGGCAATGGGATCGCAATAGTGACTCTTCTTACCAGAAAACAACTCTTGCTCGTAGGACCAGAAAGTGCATGTGATTCAACCCCATTTAGGACTGGGAAACAAACGCTAGCTCTCTTTACAAGAAACACACTCTGCTTTTGAGAAAAGAGCACTCTTCTACTCTACTGTGTTTCTATAGCGCCAGAACAGTGAGCTTGCTCAGAACAAAAGAACTGTGCTTCCTACACACACGGGCAATATCTAGTTCAACTCTGCTTAGGAAAATGACAAGAACAGTTGCTCCTCTTCAGTCCAATACACTGTAAATGCTGGGAACATACGTGAGTGCTATTTGCACTGTGTATGACAATGGGAGTGCAATAGTGACTCTTCTTACCAGAAAACACCTCTTGCTCATAGGACCAGAAACTGCATGTGATTCAACTCCATTTAGGACTCCAAAACAAATGCTAGCTCGCCTTACAAGAAACATACTCTGCTTTTGAGAAAAGAGCCCTCTTCTAATCTACTGTGTTTCCTATAGGATCTGAAAAGTGAGCTTGCTCAGAACAAAAGAACTGTGATTTCTACACACACGGCCATATCTAGCTCAATTCTGCTTAGGAAACTGACAAGAACAGTAGCTCCTCTTCAGTCCAATACACTGTACTTCCTGGGAACAGACAGAAGTGCTATTTGCACTGTGTATGGCAAAGGGAGCACAATAGTGACTTTCCTTACCAGAAAACAACTCTTGCTCATAGGACCAGAAACTGCATTTGATTCAACTCCATTTAGGACTGGGAAACAAACGCTGGCACGGCATAGAAGAAACACACTCTGCTTTTGAGAAAAGAGCACTCTTCTACTCTACTGTGTTTCCTATGGGGTCCGAACAGTGAGCTTGCTCAGAACAAAAGAACTGTGCTTCCTACACACAGGGGCCATATATAGTTCAACTCTACTTAGGAAACTGACAAGAGCAGTAGCTCCTCTTCAGTCCAATACACTGTACTTGCTGGGAACAGACGCGAGTGCTACTTGCACTGTGTATGGCAATGGGAGCGCAAGAGTGACTTTCCTAACCAGAAAACAACTCTTCCTCATAGGACCAGAAACTGCATGTGATTCAACACCATTTAGGACTGGGATACAAACGCTAGCTTGCCTTACAAGAAACACACTCTGCTTTTGAGAAAAGAGCACTCTTCTACTCTTCTGTGTTTCCCTTAGGGCCAGAACAGTGAGCTTGCTAAGAACAAAAGAACTTTGCTTCCTACACACACGGCCATATCTAGTTCAATTCTGCTTAAGAAACTGACAAGAACTGTAGCTCCCCTTCAGTCCAATACACTGTACTTGCTGGGAACAGACGCGAGTGCTATTTGCACTGTGTATGGCAATGGGAGCAAAATAGTGACTGTTCTTACCAGAAAACAACTCTTGCTCGTAGGAATAGAAACTGCATGTGATTCAACTCGATTTCTGACTGGGAAACAAACACTAGCTCGCCTTACAAGAAATACAATCTGCTTCTGAGAAAAGAACTCTCTTCTACTCTGCTGGTTTTCCTATGGGGTTCGACGAGTGAGCTTGCTCAGAACAAAAGAACTGTGCTTCCTACACACATGGGCCTTATCTAGTTCAACTCTGCTTAGGAAACTGACAAGAACAGTAGCTCCTGTTCAGTCCAATACACTGTACTTGCTGGGAACAGACGTGAGTGCTATTTGCACTGTGTATGGCAATGGGAGCGAAATAGTGACTCTTCTTAGCAGAAAACAACTCTTGCTCATAGGACCAGAAACTGCATGGGATTCAACTCCATTTCTGATTGGGAAACAAGCACTAGCTCGCCTTACAAGAAACACACTCTGCTTTTGAGAAAACAGCACTCATCTACTCTCCTGTGTTTCCTATGGGTTCCGAACAATGACCTTGCTCAGAATAAAAGAACTGTGCATCGTACAAACACGGGACTATCTAGTTCAACTCTGCTTAGGAAACTGACAAGAACAGTAGCTCCTCTTCAGTCCAATACACTGTACATGCTGGGAACAGAGGCGAGTGCTATTTGCACTGTGTATGGCAATGGGAGCACAATAGTGACTTTCCTTACCAGAAAACAACTCTTGCACATAGGACCAGAAACTGCATGTGATTCAACTCCATTTAGGACTGGGAAACAAACACTAGCTCGCCTTACAAGAAACACACTCTGCTTTTGAGAAAAGAGCACTCTTCTACTCTACTGTGTTTCCTAAAGGGCCAGAACTGTGAGCTTGCTCAGAACAAAAGAACTGTGCTTCCTAAACTCCCGGGCCATATCTCGTTCAACTCTGCTTAGGAAACTGACAAGAACAGTAGATCCTCTTCAGTCCAATACACTGTACATGCTGGGAACAGACGCCACTGCTATTTCCCCTGTGTATGGCATTGTGAGCGCAATAGTGACTCTTCTTACCAGAAAACAACTCTTGCTCGTAAGAACAGAAACTGCATGTGATAACTCCACTTAGTACGGGGAAACAAACTCTAGCTCGCCTTACAAAAAACACACTCTGCTTTTGAGAAAAGAGCACTCTTCTACTCTACTGTGTTTCCCATGGGTTCTGAACAGTGAGCTTGCTCAGAACAATACAACTGTGCTTCCTACACACAGGGGCCATATCTAGTTCAAATCTGCTTAGGAAACTGACAAAAACAGTAGATCCTCTTCAGTCCAATACACTGTGCTTGCTGGGAACAGACACGAGAGCTATTTGCCCCTTGTATGGCAATGGGAGCGCAATAGTGACTTTCCATAACAGAAAACAACTCTTGCTCGTAGGACCAAAAACTGTATGTGATTCAACTCCATTTAGGACTGGGAAACAAACGCTAGCTCGTCTTACAAAAAACACACTCTGCTTTTGAGAAAAGAGCACTCTTCTACTCTACTGTGTATCCTATAGGGCCAGAACAGTGAGCTTGCTCAGAACAAAAGAACTGTGCTTCCTACACACACGGCCATACCTAGTTGAATTCTGCTTAGGAAAGTGACAAGAACAGTAGAAACTCGTCAGTTCAATACACTGTACATGCTGGGAACAGACGCCAGTGCTATTTGCCCTGTGTATGACAACGGGAGTGCAGTAGTGACTCTTCTTACCAGAAAACAACTCTTGCTCGTAGGACCAGAAACTGCATGTGATTCAACTCCATTTAGGACTCCGAAACAAACGCGAGCTCGCCTTAAAAGAAACAAACTCTGCTTTTGAGAAAAGAGCACTCTTCTAATCTACTGTGTTTCATATAGGATCCGAACAGTGAGCTTGCTCAGAACAAAAGAACTGTGCTTTCTACACACACGGCCATATCTAGTTCAATTTTGCTTAGTAAACTGACAGGAACAGTAGATCCTAGTCAGTCCAATACACTGTACATGCTGGGAACAGACGCCAGTGCTACTTGCACTGTGCATGGCAATGGGAGCGCAATAGTGACTCTTCTTACCAGAAAACAACTCTTGCTCGTAGGACCAGAAAGTGCATGTGATTCAACCCCATTTATGACTGGGAAACAAAAGCTAGCTTGCCTTACAAGAAACACACTCTACTTTTGAGAAAAGAGCACTCTTCTACTCTACTGTGTTTCCTATAGGGCCAGAACAGTGAGCTTGCTCAGAACAAAAGAACTGTGCTTCGTACACAAACGGCCATATCTAGTTCAATTCTGCTTAAGAAACTGACAAGAACAGTAGATCTTCTTCAGTGCAATACACTGTACATGCTGGGAACAGACGCCAGTGCTATTTGCCCTGTGTATGACAATGGGAGCGCAATAGTGACTCTTCTTACCAGAAAACAACTCTTGCTTATAGGAAAAGAAACTGCATTTGATTCAATTCGATTTAGGACTGGGAAACAAACGCTAGCTCGCCTTACAAAAAACACACTCTGCTTTTGAGAAAAGAGCACCCTTCTACTCTATTGTGTTTCCTATAGTATCAGAACAGTGAGCTTGCTCAGAACAAAAGAACTGTGCTTCCTAAACACACGGGCCATATCTAGTTCAACTCCACTTAGGAAACTGACAAGAACAGTAGATCCTTTTCAGTGCAATACACTGTACTTGCTTGGAACAGACGCGAGAGCTATTTGCACTGTGTATAGCAATTGGAGCGAAATAGTGACTCTTCTTAGCAGAAAACAACTCTTGCTCATAGGACCAGGAACTGCGTGGAATTCAACTCCATTTAGGACTGGGAAACAAACGCTAACTCGCCTTACAAGAAACACACTCTGCTTTCAGAAAAGAGCACTCTTCTACTCTACTGTGTTTCGTACAGGGCCAGAACTGTGAGCTTGCTCAAAACAAAAGAACTGTGCTTCCTACACATACGGGCCATATCTAGTTCAACTCTGCTTAGGAAACTGACAAGAACAGTAACTTCTCTTCAGTACAACACACTGTACTTGCTAGAAGCAGACGCGAGTACTCTTTGCACTGTGTATGTCAATGGGAGCGCAATAGTGACTCTTCTTACCATAAAACAACTCTTGGTCATAGGAACAGAATCTAAATGTGATTCAACTCCATTTAGGACTGGGAAACAAACGCTAGCTTGCCTTACAAGAAAAACACTCTGATTTGAGAAAAGAGCACTATTCTACTCTACTGTGTTTCCTATAGGGACAGAACAGTGAGCTTGCTCAGAACAAAAGAACTGTACTTCCTACACACACGGGCCATATCTAGTACAACTCTGCTTAAGAAACTGACAAGAACAGTAGCTCCTCTTCAGTGTAATACAGTGTACATTCTGGGAACAGACGCCAGTGATCTTTAACCTGTGTATGACAATGGGAGCACAATAGTGACTCTTCTTACCAGAAAACAACTCTTGCTCTCAGGACCGGAAGCTGCACGTGATTCAATTCCATTTAGGACTGGGAAACAAACGCTAGCTCGCCTTACAAGAAACACACTCTGCTTTTGAGAAAAGAGCACTCTTCTAATCTATTGTGTTTCCCATGGAGTCCAAAAAGTGAGATTGTTCAGAACAGAAGAACTGTGCTTCCTACACACACGGGCCATATTTAGTTCAACTCTGCTTATGAAACTGACAAGAACAGTAGCTCCTCTTCAGTCCAATACACTGTACATGCTAGTAACAGACGCCAGTGCTATTTGCCCTGTGTATGACAATGGGAGGGCAATAGTGACTCTTCTTACCAGAAAACAACTCTTGCTCGTAGGAATAGAAACTGCATGTGATTCAACTCCATTTCTGACTGAGAAACAAACACTAGCTCGGCTTACAAGAAACACACTCTGCTTTTGAGAAAAGAGCAGTCTTCTACGCTACTGTGTTTCCTATGGGGTCTGAACTGTGAGCTTGCTCAGAACAAAAAAACTGTGCTTCCTACACACACGGGCCATATCTAGTTCAACTCTGCTTAGGAAACTGACAAGAACAATAGCTCCTCTTCAGTGCAACACACTGTACTTGCTGGGAACAGACGCAGTTGCTATTTGCACTGTGTATGACCATGGGAGCACAACAGTGACTCTTCTTATCAGAAAACAACTCTTGCTCGTAGGAACAGAAACTGTATGTGACTCAACTCCATTTAGGACTGGGAAACAAATGCTAGCTAGCCTTACGAGAAACACACTCTGCTTTTCAGAAAAGAGCACTCTTCTACTCTACTGTGTTTCCTATGCGTTCCGAACAGTGAGCTTGCTCAGAACAAAAGAACTGTGCATCGTACAAACACGGGCCATATCTAGTTCAACTCTGCTTAGGTAACTGACAAGAACAGTAGCTCCTATTCAGTCCAATACACTGTACTTGCTGGGAACAGAGGCGTGTGCTATTTGCACTGTGTATGGCAATGGGAGCACAATAGTGACTTTCCTTACCAGAAAACAACTCTTGCTCATAGTACCAAAAACTGCATGTGATTCAAATCCATTTAGGACTGGGAAACAAATGCTAGCTCGCCCTACAAGAAACAGACTCTGCTTTTGAGTAAAGAGCACTCTTCTACTCTACTGTGTTTCCTATGGGGTCCGAACAGTGAGCTTGCTCAGAACAAAAGAACTGTGCTTCCAACACACACGGGACATATCTAGTTCAACTCTGCTTAGGAAACTGACAAGAACAGCAGCTCATGTTCTGTCCAATACACTGTACTTGCTGGGAAGAGATGCGAGTGCTATTTGCCCTGTGTATGAGAATGGGAGCGGATTAGTGACACTTCTTACCAGAAAACAACTCTTGCTTATAGGAAAAGAAACTGCATTTGATTCAATTCGATTTAGGACTGGGAAACAAACGCTAGCTCGCCTTACAAAAAACACACTCTGCTTTTGAGAAAAGAGCACCCTTCTACTCTATTGTGTTTCCTATAGTATCAGAACAGTGAGCTTGCTCAGAACAAAAGAACTGTGCTTCCTAAACACACGGGCCATATCTAGTTCAACTCCACTTAGGAAACTGACAAGAACAGTAGATCCTTTTCAGTGCAATACACTGTACTTGCTTGGAACAGACGCGAGAGCTATTTGCACTGTGTATAGCAATTGGAGCGAAATAGTGACTCTTCTTAGCAGAAAACAACTCTTGCTCATAGGACCAGGAACTGCGTGGAATTCAACTCCATTTAGGACTGGGAAACAAACGCTAACTCGCCTTACAAGAAACACACTCTGCTTTCAGAAAAGAGCACTCTTCTACTCTACTGTGTTTCGTACAGGGCCAGAACTGTGAGCTTGCTCAAAACAAAAGAACTGTGCTTCCTACACATACGGGCCATATCTAGTTCAACTCTGCTTAGGAAACTGACGAGAACAGTAACTCCTCTTCAGTACAACACACTGTACTTGCTAGAAGCAGACGCGAGTACTCTTTGCACTGTGTATGTCAATGGGAGCGCAATAGTGACGCTTCTTACCATAAAACAACTCTTGGTCATAGGAACAGATTCTAAATGTGATTCAACTCCATTTAGGACTGGGAAACAAACGCTAGCTTGCCTTACAAGAAAAACACTCTGATTTGAGAAAAGAGCACTATTCTACTCTACTGTGTTTCCTATAGGGACAGAACAGTGAGCTTGCTCAGAACAAAAGAACTGTACTTCCTACACACACGGGCCATATCTAGTACAACTCTGCTTAAGAAACTGACAAGAACAGTAGCTCCTCTTCAGTGTAATACAGTGTACATTCTGGGAACAGACGCCAGTGATCTTTAACCTGTGTATGACAATGGGAGCACAATAGTGACTCTTCTTACCAGAAAACAACTCTTGCTCTCAGGACCGGAAGCTGCACTTGATTCAATTCCATTTAGGACTGGGAAACAAACGCTAGCTCGCCTTACAAGAAACACACTCTGCTTTTGAGAAAAGAGCACTCTTCTAATCTATTGTGTTTCCCATGGAGTCCAAAAAGTGAGATTGTTCAGAACAGATGAACTGTGCTTCCTACACACACGGGCCATATTTAGTTCAACTCTGCTTATGAAACTGACAAGAACAGTAGCTCCTCTTCAGTCCAATACACTGTACATGCTAGTAACAGACGCCAGTGCTATTTGCCCTGTGTATGACAATGGGAGGGCAATAGTGACTCTTCTTACCAGAAAACAACTCTTGCTCGTAGGAATAGAAACTGCATGTGATTCAACTCCATTTCTGACTGAGAAACAAACACTAGCTCGGCTTACAAGAAACACACTCTGCTTTTGAGAAAAGAGCAGTCTTCCACGCTACTGTGTTTCCTATGGGGTCTGAACTGTGAGCTTGCTCAGAACAAAAAAACTGTGCTTCCTACACACACGGGCCATATCTAGTTCAACTCTGCTTAGGAAACTGACAAGAACAATAGCTCCTCTTCAGTGCAACACACTGTACTTGCTGGGAACAGACCCAGTTGCTATTTGCACTGTGTATGACCATGGGAGCACAACAGTGACTCTTCTTATCAGAAAACAACTCTTGCTCGTAGGAACAGAAACTGTATGTGACTCAACTCCATTTAGGACTGGGAAACAAACGCTAGCTAGCCTTACGAGAAACACACTCTGCTTTTCAGAAAAGAGCACTCTTCTACTCTCCTGTGTTTCCTATGCGTTCCGAACAGTGAGCTTGCTCAGAACAAAAGAACTGTGCATCGTACAAACACGGGCCATATCTAGTTCAACTCTGCTTAGGTAACTGACAAGAACAGTAGCTCCTATTCAGTCCAATACACTGTACTTGCTGGGAACAGAGGCGTGTGCTATTTGCACTGTGTATGGCAATGGGAGCACAATAGTGACTTTCCTTACCAGAAAACAACTCTTGCTCATAGTACCAAAAACTGCATGTGATTCAAATCCATTTATGACTGGGAAACAAATGCTAGCTCGCCCTACAAGAAACACACTCTGCTTTTGAGTAAAGAGCACTCTTCTACTCTACTGTGTTTCCTATGTGGTCCGAACAGTGAGTTTGCTCAGAACAAAAGAACTGTGCTTCCTACACACACGGGCAATATCTAGTTCAACTCTGCTTAGGAAAATGACAAGAACAGTTGCTCCTCTTCAGTCCAATACACTGTAAATGCTGGGAACATACGTGAGTGCTATTTGCACTGTGTATGACAATGGGAGTGCAATAGTGACTCTTCTTACCAGAAAACACCTCTTGCTCATAGGACCAGAAACTGCATGTGATTCAACTCCATTTAGGACTCCAAAACAAATGCTAGCTCGCCTTACAAGAAACATACTCTGCTTTTGAGAAAAGAGCCCTCTTCTAATCTACTGTGTTTCCTATAGGATCTGAAAAGTGAGCTTGCTCAGAACAAAAGAACTGTGATTTCTACACACACGGCCATATCTAGCTCAATTCTGCTTAGGAAACTGACAAGAACAGTAGCTCCTCTTCAGTCCAATACACTGTACTTCCTGGGAACAGACAGAAGTGCTATTTGCACTGTGTATGGCAAAGGGAGCACAATAGTGACTTTCCTTACCAGAAAACAACTCTTGCTCATAGGACCAGAAACTGCATTTGATTCAACTCCATTTAGGACTGGGAAACAAACGCTGGCACGCCATAGAAGAAACACACTCTGCTTTTGAGAAAAGAGCACTCTTCTACTCTACTGTGTTTCCTATGGGGTCCGAACAGTGAGCTTGCTCAGAACAAAAGAACTGTGCTTCCTACACACAGGGGCCATATATAGTTCAACTCTACTTAGGAAACTGACAAGAGCAGTAGCTCCTCTTCAGTCCAATACACTGTACTTGCTGGGAACAGACGCGAGTGCTACTTGCACTGTGTATGGCAATGGGAGCGCAAGAGTGACTTTCCTAACCAGAAAACAACTCTTCCTCATAGGACCAGAAACTGCATGTGATTCAACACCATTTAGGACTGGGATACAAACGCTAGCTTGCCTTACAAGAAACACACTCTGCTTTTGAGAAAAGAGCACTCTTCTACTCTTCTGTGTTTCCCTTAGGGCCAGAACAGTGAGCTTGCTAAGAACAAAAGAACTTTGCTTCCTACACACACGGCCATATCTAGTTCAATTCTGCTTAAGAAACTGACAAGAACTGTAGCTCCCCTTCAGTCCAATACACTGTACTTGCTGGGAACAGACGCGAGTGCTATTTGCACTGTGTATGGCAATGGGAGCAAAATAGTGACTGTTCTTACCAGAAAACAACTCTTGCTCGTAGGAATAGAAACTGCATGTGATTCAACTCGATTTCTGACTGGGAAACAAACACTAGCTCGCCTTACAAGAAATACAATCTGCTTCTGAGAAAAGAACTCTCTTCTACTCTGCTGGTTTTCCTATGGGGTTCGACGAGTGAGCTTGCTCAGAACAAAAGAACTGTGCTTCCTACACACATGGGCCTTATCTAGTTCAACTCTGCTTAGGAAACTGACAAGAACAGTAGCTCCTGTTCAGTCCAATACACTGTACTTGCTGGGAACAGACGTGAGTGCTATTTGCACTGTGTATGGCAATGGGAGCGAAATAGTGACTCTTCTTAGCAGAAAACAACTCTTGCTCATAGGACCAGAAACTGCATGGGATTCAACTCCATTTCTGATTGGGAAACAAGCACTAGCTCGCCTTACAAGAAACACACTCTGCTTTTGAGAAAACAGCACTCATCTACTCTCCTGTGTTTCCTATGGGTTCCGAACAATGACCTTGCTCAGAATAAAAGAACTGTGCATCGTACAAACACGGGACTATCTAGTTCAACTCTGCTTAGGAAACTGACAAGAACAGTAGCTCCTCTTCAGTCCAATACACTGTACATGCTGGGAACAGAGACGAGTGCTATTTGCACTGTGTATGGCAATGGGAGCACAATAGTGACTTTCCTTACCAGAAAACAACTCTTGCACATAGGACCAGAAACTGCATGTGATTCAACTCCATTTAGGACTGGGAAACAAACACTAGCTCGCCTTACAAGAAACACACTCTGCTTTTGAGAAAAGAGCACTCTTCTACTCTACTGTGTTTCCTAAAGGGCCAGAACTGTGAGCTTGCTCAGAACAAAAGAACTGTGCTTCCTAAACTCCCGGGCCATATCTCGTTCAACTCTGCTTAGGAAACTGACAAGAACAGTAGATCCTCTTCAGTCCAATACACTGTACATGCTGGGAACAGACGCCACTGCTATTTCCCCTGTGTATGGCATTGTGAGCGCAATAGTGACTCTTCTTACCAGAAAACAACTCTTGCTCGTAAGAACAGAAACTGCATGTGATAACTCCACTTAGTACGGGGAAACAAACTCTAGCTCGCCTTACAAAAAACACACTCTGCTTTTGAGAAAAGAGCACTCTTCTACTCTACTGTGTTTCCCATGGGTTCTGAACAGTGAGCTTGCTCAGAACAATACAACTGTGCTTCCTACACACAGGGGCCATATCTAGTTCAAATCTGCTTAGGAAACTGACAAAAACAGTAGATCCTCTTCAGTCCAATACACTGTGCTTGCTGGGAACAGACACGAGAGCTATTTGCCCCTTGTATGGCAATGGGAGCGCAATAGTGACTTTCCATAACAGAAAACAACTCTTGCTCGTAGGACCAAAAACTGTATGTGATTCAACTCCATTTAGGACTGGGAAACAAACGCTAGCTCGTCTTACAAAAAACACACTCTGCTTTTGAGAAAAGAGCACTCTTCTACTCTACTGTGTATCCTATAGGGCCAGAACAGTGAGCTTGCTCAGAACAAAAGAACTGTGCTTCCTACACACACGGCCATACCTAGTTGAATTCTGCTTAGGAAAGTGACAAGAACAGTAGAAACTCGTCAGTTCAATACACTGTACATGCTGGGAACAGACGCCAGTGCTATTTGCCCTGTGTATGAAAACGGGAGTGCAGTAGTGACTCTTCTTACCAGAAAACAACTCTTGCTCGTAGGACCAGAAACTGCATGTGATTCAACTCCATTTAGGACTCCGAAACAAACGCGAGCTCGCCTTAAAAGAAACAAACTCTGCTTTTGAGAAAAGAGCACTCTTCTAATCTACTGTGTTTCATATAGGATCCGAACAGTGAGCTTGCTCAGAACAAAAGAACTGTGCTTTCTACACACACGGCCATATCTAGTTCAATTTTGCTTAGTAAACTGACAGGAACAGTAGATCCTAGTCAGTCCAATACACTGTACATGCTGGGAACAGACGCCAGTGCTACTTGCACTGTGCATGGCAATGGGAGCGCAATAGTGACTCTTCTTACCAGAAAACAACTCTTGCTCGTAGGACCAGAAAGTGCATGTGATTCAACCCCATTTATGACTGGGAAACAAAAGCTAGCTTGCCTTACAAGAAACACACTCTACTTTTGAGAAAAGAGCACTCTTCTACTCTACTGTGTTTCCTATAGGGCCAGAACAGTGAGCTTGCTCAGAACAAAAGAACTGTGCTTCGTACACAAACGGCCATATCTAGTTCAATTCTGCTTAAGAAACTGACAAGAACAGTAGATCTTCTTCAGTGCAATACACTGTACATGCTGGGAACAGACGCCAGTGCTATTTGCCCTGTGTATGACAATGGGAGCGCAATAGTGACTCTTCTTACCAGAAAACAACTCTTGCTTATAGGAAAAGAAACTGCATTTGATTCAATTCGATTTAGGACTGGGAAACAAACGCTAGCTCGCCTTACAAAAAACACACTCTGCTTTTGAGAAAAGAGCACCCTTCTACTCTATTGTGTTTCCTATAGTATCAGAACAGTGAGCTTGCTCAGAACAAAAGAACTGTGCTTCCTAAACACACGGGCCATATCTAGTTCAACTCCACTTAGGAAACTGACAAGAACAGTAGATCCTTTTCAGTGCAATACACTGTACTTGCTTGGAACAGACGCGAGAGCTATTTGCACTGTGTATAGCAATTGGAGCGAAATAGTGACTCTTCTTAGCAGAAAACAACTCTTGCTCATAGGACCAGGAACTGCGTGGAATTCAACTCCATTTAGGACTGGGAAACAAACGCTAACTCGCCTTACAAGAAACACACTCTGCTTTCAGAAAAGAGCACTCTTCTACTCTACTGTGTTTCGTACAGGGCCAGAACTGTGAGCTTGCTCAAAACAAAAGAACTGTGCTTCCTACACATACGGGCCATATCTAGTTCAACTCTGCTTAGGAAACTGACAAGAACAGTAACTCCTCTTCAGTACAACACACTGTACTTGCTAGAAGCAGACGCGAGTACTCTTTGCACTGTGTATGTCAATGGGAGCGCAATAGTGACTCTTCTTACCATAAAACAACTCTTGGTCATAGGAACAGAATCTAAATGTGATTCAACTCCATTTAGGACTGGGAAACAAACGCTAGCTTGCCTTACAAGAAAAACACTCTGATTTGAGAAAAGAGCACTATTCTACTCTACTGTGTTTCCTATAGGGACAGAACAGTGAGCTTGCTCAGAACAAAAGAACTGTACTTCCTACACACACGGGCCATATCTAGTACAACTCTGCTTAAGAAACTGACAAGAACAGTAGCTCCTCTTCAGTGTAATACAGTGTACATTCTGGGAACAGACGCCAGTGATCTTTAACCTGTGTATGACAATGGGAGCACAATAGTGACTCTTCTTACCAGAAAACAACTCTTGCTCTCAGGACCGGAAGCTGCACGTGATTCAATTCCATTTAGGACTGGGAAACAAACGCTAGCTCGCCTTACAAGAAACACACTCTGCTTTTGAGAAAAGAGCACTCTTCTAATCTATTGTGTTTCCCATGGAGTCCAAAAAGTGAGATTGTTCAGAACAGAAGAACTGTGCTTCCTACACACACGGGCCATATTTAGTTCAACTCTGCTTATGAAACTGACAAGAACAGTAGCTCCTCTTCAGTCCAATACACTGTACATGCTAGTAACAGACGCCAGTGCTATTTGCCCTGTGTATGACAATGGGAGGGCAATAGTGACTCTTCTTACCAGAAAACAACTCTTGCTCGTAGGAATAGAAACTGCATGTGATTCAACTCCATTTCTGACTGAGAAACAAACACTAGCTCGGCTTACAAGAAACACACTCTGCTTTTGAGAAAAGAGCAGTCTTCTACGCTACTGTGTTTCCTATGGGGTCTGAACTGTGAGCTTGCTCAGAACAAAAAAACTGTGCTTCCTACACACACGGGCCATATCTAGTTCAACTCTGCTTAGGAAACTGACAAGAACAATAGCTCCTCTTCAGTGCAACACACTGTACTTGCTGGGAACAGACGCAGTTGCTATTTGCACTGTGTATGACCATGGGAGCACAACAGTGACTCTTCTTATCAGAAAACAACTCTTGCTCGTAGGAACAGAAACTGTATGTGACTCAACTCCATTTAGGACTGGGAAACAAATGCTAGCTAGCCTTACGAGAAACACACTCTGCTTTTCAGAAAAGAGCACTCTTCTACTCTACTGTGTTTCCTATGCGTTCCGAACAGTGAGCTTGCTCAGAACAAAAGAACTGTGCATCGTACAAACACGGGCCATATCTAGTTCAACTCTGCTTAGGTAACTGACAAGAACAGTAGCTCCTATTCAGTCCAATACACTGTACTTGCTGGGAACAGAGGCGTGTGCTATTTGCACTGTGTATGGCAATGGGAGCACAATAGTGACTTTCCTTACCAGAAAACAACTCTTGCTCATAGTACCAAAAACTGCATGTGATTCAAATCCATTTAGGACTGGGAAACAAATGCTAGCTCGCCCTACAAGAAACAGACTCTGCTTTTGAGTAAAGAGCACTCTTCTACTCTACTGTGTTTCCTATGGGGTCCGAACAGTGAGCTTGCTCAGAACAAAAGAACTGTGCTTCCAACACACACGGGACATATCTAGTTCAACTCTGCTTAGGAAACTGACAAGAACAGCAGCTCATGTTCTGTCCAATACACTGTACTTGCTGGGAAGAGATGCGAGTGCTATTTGCCCTGTGTATGAGAATGGGAGCGGATTAGTGACTCTTCTTACCAGAAAACAACTCTTGCTTATAGGAAAAGAAACTGCATTTGATTCAATTCGATTTAGGACTGGGAAACAAACGCTAGCTCGCCTTACAAAAAACACACTCTGCTTTTGAGAAAAGAGCACCCTTCTACTCTATTGTGTTTCCTATAGTATCAGAACAGTGAGCTTGCTCAGAACAAAAGAACTGTGCTTCCTAAACACACGGGCCATATCTAGTTCAACTCCACTTAGGAAACTGACAAGAACAGTAGATCCTTTTCAGTGCAATACACTGTACTTGCTTGGAACAGACGCGAGAGCTATTTGCACTGTGTATAGCAATTGGAGCGAAATAGTGACTCTTCTTAGCAGAAAACAACTCTTGCTCATAGGACCAGGAACTGCGTGGAATTCAACTCCATTTAGGACTGGGAAACAAACGCTAACTCGCCTTACAAGAAACACACTCTGCTTTCAGAAAAGAGCACTCTTCTACTCTACTGTGTTTCGTACAGGGCCAGAACTGTGAGCTTGCTCAAAACAAAAGAACTGTGCTTCCTACACATACGGGCCATATCTAGTTCAACTCTGCTTAGGAAACTGACGAGAACAGTAACTCCTCTTCAGTACAACACACTGTACTTGCTAGAAGCAGACGCGAGTACTCTTTGCACTGTGTATGTCAATGGGAGCGCAATAGTGACTCTTCTTACCATAAAACAACTCTTGGTCATAGGAACAGATTCTAAATGTGATTCAACTCCATTTAGGACTGGGAAACAAACGCTAGCTTGCCTTACAAGAAAAACACTCTGATTTGAGAAAAGAGCACTATTCTACTCTACTGTGTTTCCTATAGGGACAGAACAGTGAGCTTGCTCAGAACAAAAGAACTGTACTTCCTACACACGCGGGCCATATCTAGTACAACTCTGCTTAAGAAACTGACAAGAACAGTAGCTCCTCTTCAGTGTAATACAGTGTACATTCTGGGAACAGACGCCAGTGATCTTTAACCTGTGTATGACAATGGGAGCACAATAGTGACTCTTCTTACCAGAAAACAACTCTTGCTCTCAGGACCGGAAGCTGCACTTGATTCAATTCCATTTAGGACTGGGAAACAAACGCTAGCTCGCCTTACAAGAAACACACTCTGCTTTTGAGAAAAGAGCACTCTTCTAATCTATTGTGTTTCCCATGGAGTCCAAAAAGTGAGATTGTTCAGAACAGATGAACTGTGCTTCCTACACACACGGGCCATATTTAGTTCAACTCTGCTTATGAAACTGACAAGAACAGTAGCTCCTCTTCAGTCCAATACACTGTACATGCTAGTAACAGACGCCAGTGCTATTTGCCCTGTGTATGACAATGGGAGGGCAATAGTGACTCTTCTTACCAGAAAACAACTCTTGCTCGTAGGAATAGAAACTGCATGTGATTCAACTCCATTTCTGACTGAGAAACAAACACTAGCTCGGCTTACAAGAAACACACTCTGCTTTTGAGAAAAGAGCAGTCTTCTACGCTACTGTGTTTCCTATGGGGTCTGAACTGTGAGCTTGCTCAGAACAAAAAAACTGTGCTTCCTACACACACGGGCCATATCTAGTTCAACTCTGCTTAGGAAACTGACAAGAACAATAGCTCCTCTTCAGTGCAACACACTGTACTTGCTGGGAACAGACCCAGTTGCTATTTGCACTGTGTATGACCATGGGAGCACAACAGTGACTCTTCTTATCAGAAAACAACTCTTGCTCGTAGGAACAGAAACTGTATGTGACTCAACTCCATTTAGGACTGGGAAACAAACGCTAGCTAGCCTTACGAGAAACACACTCTGCTTTTCAGAAAAGAGCACTCTTCTACTCTCCTGTGTTTCCTATGCGTTCCGAACAGTGAGCTTGCTCAGAACAAAAGAACTGTGCATCGTACAAACACGGGCTATATCTAGTTCAACTCTGCTTAGGTAACTGACAAGAACAGTAGCTCCTATTCAGTCCAATACACTGTACTTGCTGGGAACAGAGGCGTGTGCTATTTGCACTGTGTATGGCAATGGGAGCACAATAGTGACTTTCCTTACCAGAAAACAACTCTTGCTCATAGTACCAAAAACTGCATGTGATTCAAATCCATTTATGACTGGGAAACAAATGCTAGCTCGCCCTACAAGAAACACACTCTGCTTTTGAGTAAAGAGCACTCTTCTACTCTACTGTGTTTCCTATGTGGTCCGAACAGTGAGCTTGCTCAGAACAAAAGAACTGTGCTTCCAACACACACGGGACATATCTAGTTCAACTCTGCTTAGGAAACTGACAAGAACAGCAGCTCATGTTCTGTCCAATACACTGTACTTGCTGGGAAGAGATGCGAGTGCTATTTGCCCTGTGTATGAGAATGGGAGCGCAACAGTGACTCTTCTTATCAGAAAACAACTCTTGCTCTTAGGAACAGGAACTGCATGTGACTCAACTCCATTTAGGACTGTGAAACAAACAATAGCTCGCCTTACAAGAAACACACTCTGCTTTTCAGAAAAGAACACTCTTCTACTCTACTGTGTTTCCTATAGGGCCAGAAGAGTGAGCTTGCTCAGAACAAAAGAACTGTGCATCATACAAACACGGGCCATATCTAGTTAAACTCTGCTTAGGAAACTGACAAGAAAAGTAGCTCCTCTTCAGTCCAATACACTGTACTTGCTGGCAACAGACGCGAGTGCTATTTGCCCTGTGTATGGCAATGGGAGCACAATAGTGACTTTTCTTACCAGAAAACAACTCTTGCTAGTAGTACCAAAAACTGCATGTGATTCAACTCCATTTAGGACTGGGAAACAAACGCTAGCTCGCCTTACAAGAAACACACTCTGCTTTTGAGAAAAGATCACTCTTCTAATCTACTGTGTTTCCTATGTGATCCGAACAGTGAGCTTGCTCAGAACAAAAGAACTGTGCTTTCGCCACACGGCTATATCTAGTTCTATTTTGCTTGGGAAACTGACAAGAACAGTAGATCCTCGTCAGTCCAATACACTGTACATGCTGGGAACAGATGCCAGTGCTATTTTCCCTGTGTATGACAATGGGAGCGCAATAGTGACTCTTCTTACCAGAAAACAACTCTTGCTTATAGAACCAGAAACTGCATTTGATTCAACTCCATTTAGGACTGGGAAACAAACGCTAGCTTGCCTTACAAAAAAATACACTCTGCTTTTGAGAAAAGAGCACTCTTCTACTCTACTGTGTTACCTATAGAGTCAGAACAGTGAGCTTGCTCAGAACAGAAGAACTGTGCTTCCTACACACACGGGCCATAAATAGTTCAACTCTGCTTAGGAAACTGACAAGAACAGTAGCTCCTCTTCAGTCCAATACAATGTGCATGCTCGGAACAGACGCCAGTGCTATTTGCCCTGTGTATGACAATGGGACCACAATAGTAACTCTTCTTATCAGAAAACATCTCTTCCTCATAGGACCAGAAACTGCATGGGATTCAACTCCATTACTGACTGGGAAACAAACCATAGCTCGCCTTACGAGAAACACACTCTGCTTTTGAGAAAAGAGCACTCTTCTACTCTACTGTGTTTCCTATAGGGCCAGAAGAGTGAGCTTCCTCAGAACTAAAGAACTGTGCTTCCTACACACACAGGCCATATCTCGTTCAACTCTGCTTAGGAAACTGACAAGAACAGTAGATCCTCTTCAGTCCAATACAATGTACATGCTTGGAACAGACGCCAGTGCTATTTGCCCTGTGTATGACATGGGAGCACAATAGTGACTCTTCTTATCAGAAAACAACTCTTGCTCGTAGGACCAGAACCGGCATGGGATTCAACTCCATTTCTGAAAGGGAAACAAACAATAGCTTGCCTTACGAGAAACACACTCTGCTTTTGAGAAAACAGCACTCTTCTACTCTACTGTGTTTCCTATAGGGCCAGAACAGTGAGCTTGCTCAGAACAAAAGAACTGTGCTTCCTACACACACAGCCATACCTAGTTCAATTCTGCTTAGCAAACTGACAAGAACAGTAGATCCTCTTCAGTCCAATACACTGTACAAGCTGGGAACAAACGCCAGTGCCTATTTGCCCTGTGTACGACAATGGGAGCACAATAGTGACTCTTATTACCAGAAAACAACTCTTGCTCGTAGGACCAGAAACTGCATGTGACTCAACTCCATTTAGGACTGGGAAACAAACGCTAGCTCGCCCTACAAGAAACACACTCTGCTTTTGAGAAAAGAGCACTCTTCTACTCTACTGCGTTTCATATGGGGTCCGAACAGTAGCTTGCTCAGAACAAAAGAACTGTGCTTCCTACACACACGGGTCATATCTAGTTCAACTCTTTTTAGGAAACTGACAAAAACAGTAGCTCCTGTTCAGTCCAATACACTGTACTTGCTGGGAACAGACACGAGAGCTTTTTGCACTGTGTATGTCAATGGGAGCACAATAGTGACTTTCCTTACCAGAAAACAACTTTTGCTCGTAGGACCAAAAACTGTATGTGATTCAACTCCATTTAGGACTGGGAAACAAACGCTAGCTAGCCTTACGAGAAACACACTCTGCTTTTCAGAAAAGAGCACTCTTCTACTCTCCTGTGTTTCCTATGCGTTCTGAACTGTGAGCTTGCTCAGAACAAAAGAACTGTGCATCGTACAAACACGGGCCATATCTAGTTCAACTCTGCTTAGGTAACTGACAAGAACAGTAGCTCCTATTCAGTCCAATACACTGTACTTGCTGGGAACAGAGGCGTGTGCTATTTGCACTGTGTATGGCAATGGGAGCACAATAGTGACTTTCCTTACCAGAAAACAACTCTTGCTCATAGTACCAAAAACTGCATGTGATTCAAATCCATTTAGGACTGGGAAACAAATGCTAGCTCGCCCTACAAGAAACAGACTCTGCTTTTGAGTAAAGAGCACTCTTCTACTCTACTGTGTTTCCTATGGGGTCCGAACAGTGAGCTTGCTCAGAACAAAAGAACTGTGCTTCCTACACACACGGGACATATCTAGTTCAACTCTGCTTAGGAAACTGACAAGAACAGCAGCTCATGTTCTGTCCAATACACTGTACATGCTGGGAACAGATGCGAGTGCTATTTGCCCTGTGTATGACAATGGGAGCGCAACAGTGACTCTTCTTATCAGAAAACAACTCTTGCTCTTAGGAACCGGAACTGCATGTGACTCAACTCCATTTAGGACTGTGAAACAAACAATAGCTCGCCTTACAAGAAACACACTCTGCTTTTCAGAAAAGAACACTCTTCTACTCTACTGTGTTTCCTATAGGGCCAGAAGAGTGAGCTTGCTCAGAACAAAAGAACTGTGCATCATACAAACACGGGCCATATCTAGTTAAACTCTGCTTAGGAAACTGACAAGAAAAGTAGCTCCTCTTCAGTCCAATACACTGTACTTGCTGGGAACAGACGCGAGTGCTATTTGCCCTGTGTATGGCAATGGGAGCACAATAGTGACTTTTCTTACCAGAAAACAACTCTTGCTTGTAGTACCAAAAACTGCATGTGATTCAACTCCATTTAGAACTGGGAAACAAACGCTAGCTCGCCTTACAAGAAACATACTCTGCTTTTGAGAAAAGATCACTCTTCTAATCTACTGTGTTTCCTATGGGATCCGAACAGTGAGCTTGCTCAGAACAAAAGAACTGTGCTTTCTCCACACGGCTATATCTAGTTCTATTTTGCTTGGGAACCTGACAAGAACAGTAGATCCTCGTCAGTCCAATACACTGTACATGCTGGGAACAGATGCCAGTGCTATTTTCCCTGTGTATGACAATGGGAGCGCAATAGTGACTCTTCTTACCAGAAAACAACTCTTGCTTATAGAACCAGAAACTGCATTTGATTCAACTCCATTTAGGACTGGGAAACAAACGCTAGCTTGCCTTACAAAAAAATACACTCTGCTTTTGAGAAAAGAGCACTCTTCTACTCTACTGTGTTACCTATAGATTCAGAACAGTGAGCTTGCTCAGAACAGAAGAACTGTGCTTCCTACACACACGGGCCATAAATAGTTCAACTCTGCTTAGGAAACTGACAAGAACAGTAGCTCCTCTTCAGTCCAATACAATGTGCATGCTCGGAACAGACGCCAGTGCTATTTGCCCTGTGTATGACAATGGGACCACAATAGTAACTCTTCTTATCAGAAAACATCTCTTCCTCATAGGACCAGAAACTGCATGGGATTCAACTCCATTACTGACTGGGAAACAAACCATAGCTCGCCTTACGAGAAACACACTCTGCTTTTGAGAAAAGAGCACTCTTCTACTCTACTGTGTTTCCTATAGGGCCAGAACAGTGAGCTTCCTCAGAACTAAAGAACTGTGCTTCCTACACACACAGGCCATATCTCGTTCAACTCTGCTTAGGAAACTGACAAGAACAGTAGATCCTCTTCAGTCCAATACAATGTACATGCTTGGAACAGACGCCAGTGCTATTTGCCCTGTGTATGACATGGGAGCACAATAGTGACTCTTCTTATCAGAAAACAACTCTTGCTCGTAGGACCAGAACCGGCATGGGATTCAACTCCATTTCTGACAGGGAAACAAACAATAGCTTGCCTTACAAGAAACACACTCTGCTTTTGAGAAAAGAGCACTCTTTACTCTACTGTGTTTCCTATAGGGCCAGAACAGTGAGCTTGCTCAGAACAAAAGAACTGTGCTTCCTACACACACAGCCATACCTAGTTCAATTCTGCTTAGCAAACTGACAAGAACAGTAGATCCTCTTCAGTCCAATACACTGTACAAGCTGGGAACAAACGCCAGTGCCTATTTGCCCTGTGTATGACAATGGGAGCGCAATAGTGACTCTTATTACCAGAAAACAACTCTTGCTCGTAGACCAGAAACTGCATGTGACTCAACTCCATTTAGGACTGGGAAACAAACGCTAGCTCGCCCTACAAGAAACACACTCTGCTTTTGAGAAAAGAGCACTCTTCTACTCTACTGCGTTATATATGGGGTCCGAACAGTAGCTTGCTCAGAACAAAAGAACTGTGCTTCCTACACACAGGGGCCATATATACTTCAACTCTGCTTAGGAAACTGACAAGAGCAGTAGCTCCTCTTCAGTCCAATACACTGTACTTGCTGGGAACAAATGCCAGTGCTGTTTGCCCTGTCTATGACCAACGGAGCGCAATAGTGACTCTTTTTACCAAAAAACAACTCTTGCTTATAGGAACAGAAACTGCATGTGATTCAACTACATTTAGGACTGGGAAACAAACGCTAGCTCGCCTTACAAGAAACACACTCTGCTTTTGAGAAAAGGGCACTCTTCTACTCTACTGTGTTTCCTATGGGGTCCGAAGAGTGAGCTTGCTCAGAACAAAAGAAATGTGCTTCCTACACACACGGGCCATATCTAGTTCAACTCTTCTTAGGAAAGTGACAAGAACAGTAGATCCTCTTCAGTCGAATACACTGTACATGCTGGGAACCGACGCCAGTGCTATTTGCCCTGTGTATGACAATGGGAGCGCAATAGTGACTCTTTTACCAGAAAACAACTCTTGCTCGTAGGACCAGAAACTGCATGTGATTCAACTCCATTTAGGACTGGGAAACAAACGCTAGCTCGCCCTGCAAGAAACACACACTGCTTTTGAGAAAAGAGCACTCTTCTACTCTACTGTGTTCCCTATGGGGTCCTAACAGTGAGCTTGCTCAGAACAAAAGAACTGTGCCCCCTACACGCAGGGGCCATATCTAGTTCAACTCTGCTTAGGAAACTGACAAGAACAGTAGCTCCTCTTCAGTCCAATACACTGTACTTGCTGGGAACAGACACGAGTGCTATTTGCACTGTGTTCGGCCATGGGAGCGAAATAGGGACTCTTCTTACCAGAAAACAACTCTTGCTCGTAGGAGCAGAAACTGCATGGGATTCAACTCCATTTCTGATTGGGAAATAAATACTAGCTCGTCTCACGAGAAAAACACTCTGCTTTTGAGAAAAGAGCACTCTTCTACTCTACTGTGTTTCCTATGGTGTCCAAACAGTGAGCTTGCTCAGAACAAAAGAACTGTGCTTCCTACACACACGGATCATATCTAGTTCAACTCTGCTTAGGAAACTGACAAGAACAGTAGATCCTCTTCAGGCCAATACACTTTACATGCTGGGAACAGACGCCAGTGCTATTTGCCTTGTGTATGACCATGGGAGCGCAATAGTGACTCTTCTAACCAGAAAACAACTCTTGCTCATAGGACCAGAAACTGCAAGTGATTCAACTACATTTAGGACTTGGAAACAAACCCTAGCTCGCCTTACAAGAAACACACTCTGCTTGTGAGAAAAGGGCACTCTTCTACTCTACTGTGTTTCCTATGGTGTCCGAACAGTGAGCTTGCTCAGAACAAAAGAACTGTGCTTCCTACACACAGGGGCCATATATACTTCAACTCTGCTTAGGAAACTGACAAGAGCAGTAGCTCCTCTTCAGTCCAATACACTGTACTTGCTGGGAACAGACGCGAGTGCTACTTGCACTGTGTATGGCATTGGGAGCGCAATAGTGACTTTCCTTACCAGAAAACAACTCTTGCTCATAGGACCAGAAACTGCATGGGATTCAACTCCATTTAGGACTGGGAAACAAACGCTAGCTCGCCTTACAAGAAACACACTCAGCTTTTGAGAAAAGAGCACTCTTCTACTCTTCTGTGTTTCCCTTAGGGCCAGAACAGTGAGATTGCTCAGAACAAAAGAACTGTGCTTGCTACACACACGGCCATGTCTAGTTCAATTCTGCTTAGGAAACTGACAAGAACTGTAGATCCTCTTCAGTCCAATACACTGTACTTGCTGGGAACAGACGACAGTGCTATTAGCCGTGTGAATGGCAATGGGAGCGCAATAGTGACTTTCCTTACCAGAAAACAACTCTTGTTCGTAGGACCAGAAACTGCATGTGATTCAACTCCATTTACAACTGGAAATAAACGCTAGCTCGCCTTACAAGAAACACACTCTGCTCTTGAGAAAAGAGCACTCTTCTACTCTACTGTGTTTCCTATGGGGTCCGAACAGTGAGCTTGCTCAGAACAAAAGAACTGTGCTTCCTACACACACGAGCCAAATCTAGTTCAACTCTGCTTAGGAAACTGACAGGAACAGTATATCCTCTTCAGGCCAAAACACTTCACATGCTGGGAACAAATGCCAGTGCTGTTTGCCCTGTCTATGACCAACGGAGCGCAATAGTGACTCTTTTTACCAAAAAACAACTCCTGCTTATAGGAACAGAAACTACATGTGATTCAACTACATTTAGGACTGGGAAACAAACGCTAGCTCGCCTTACAAGAAACACACTCTGCTTTTGAGAAAAGGGCACTCTTCTACTCTACTGTGTTTCCTATGGGGTCCGAAGAGTGAACTTGCTCAGAACAAAAAAAATGTGCTTCCTACACACACGGCCATATCTAGTTCAACTCTTCTTAGGAAAGTGACAAGAACAGTAGATCCTCTTCAGTCGAATACACTGTACATGCTGGGAACCGACGCCAGTGCTATTTGCCCTGTGTATGACAATGGGAGCGCAATAGTGACTCTTTTACCAGAAAACAACTCTTGCTCGTAGGACCAGAAACTGCATGTGATTCAACTCCATTTAGGACTGGGAAACAAACGCTAGCTCGCCCTGCAAGAAACACACACTGCTTTTGAGAAAAGAGCACTCTTCTACTCTACTGTGTTTCCTATGGGGTCCTAACAGTGAGCTTGCTCAGAACAAAAGAACTGTGCCCCCTACACACAGGGGCCATATCTAGTTCAACTCTGCTTAGGAAAGTGACAAGAACAGTAGATCCTCTTCAGTCCAATACACTGTACTGCTGGGAACAGAAGCGAGGGCTATTTGCACTGTGTATGGCAATGGGAGCGCAATAGTGACTCTTCTTACCAGAAAAAAACTCTTGCTCGTAGGACCAGAAACTGCATGTGATTCAACTCCATTTAGGACTGGGAAATAAACGCTAGCTCGCCTTACAAGAAACACACTCTGCTTTTGAGAAAAGGGCACTCTTCTACTCTACTGTGTTCCCTATGGGGTCCGAACAGTGAGCTTGCTCAGAACAAAAGAACTGTGCTTCCTACACACAGGGGCCATATAGAGTTCAACTCTGCTTATGAAACTGACAAGAGCAGTAGCTCCTCTTCAGTCCAATACACTGTACTTGCTGGGAACAGACGCGAGTGCTACTTGCACTGTGTATGGCAATGGGAGCGCAATAGTAACTTTCCTTACCAGAAAACAACTCTTGCTCATAGGACCAGAAACTGCATGGGATTCAACTCCATTTAGGACTGGGAAACAAACGCTAACTCGCCTTACAAGAAACACACTAGGCTTTTGAGAAAAGAGCACTTTTCTACTCTTTTGTGTTTCACTTAGGGCCAGAACAGTGAGATTGCTCAGAACAAAAGAACTGTGCTTCCTACACACATGGGCCATAACTAGTTCAATTCTGCTTAGGAAACTGACAAGAAGAATAGCTTCTCTACAGTCCAATACACTGTACATGCTGAGAATAGACGCCAGTGCTATTTACCCTGTGTATGACAGTGGGAGCACAATAGTGACTCTTCTTACCAGAAAACAACTCTTGGTCATAGGACCCGAAATGCATGTGACTCAACTCCAATTAGGACTGGGAAACAAAAGCTAGCTCGCCTTACTAGAAACATAATTTGCTTTTGAGAAAAGAGCACTCTTCTACTCTACTCTGTTTCCTATAGGGCCAGACAGTGTGGTTGCTCAGAAAAAAGAACTGTGCTTCAAACACACACGGGCCATATCTAGTTCAACTCTGCTTAGGAACCTGACAAGAACAGTAGCTCCTCTTCAGTCCAATACACTGTACTTGCTGGGAACAGACACGAGTGCTATTTGCACTGTGTTCGGCCATGGGAGCGAAATAGGGACTCTTCTTACCAGAAAACAACTCTTGCTCATAGGAGCAGAAACTGCATGGGATTCAACTCCATTTCTGATTGGGAAATAAATACTAGCTCGTCTCACGAGAAAAACACTCTGCTTTTGAGAAAAGAGCACTCTTCTACTCTACTGTGTTTCCTATGGTGTCCAAACAGTGAGCTTGCTCAGAACAAAAGAACTGTGCTTCCTACACACACGGATCATATCTAGTTCAACTCTGCTTAGGAAACTGACAAGAACAGTAGATCCTCTTCAGGCCAATACACTTTACATGCTGGGAACAGACGCCAGTGCTATTTGCCTTGTGTATGACCATGGGAGTGCAATAGTGACTCTTCTAACCAGAAAACAACTCTTGCTCATAGGACCAGAAACTGCAAGTGATTCAACTACATTTAGGACTTGGAAACAAACGCTAGCTCGCCTTACAAGAAACACACTCTGCTTGTGAGAAAAGGGCACTCTTCTACTCTACTGTGTTTCCTATGGTGTCCGAACAGTGAGCTTGCTCAGAACAAAAGAACTGTGCTTCCTACACACAGGGGCCATATATACTTCAACTCTGCTTAGGAAACTGACAAGAGCAGTAGCTCCTCTTCAGTCCAATACACTGTACTTGCTGGGAACAGACGCGAGTGCTACTTGCACTGTGTATGGCAATGGGAGCGCAATAGTGACTTTCCTTACCAGAAAACAACTCTTGCTCATAGGACCAGAAACTGCATGTGATTCAACTCCATGTAGGACTGGGAAACAAACGCTAGCTCGCCTTACAAGAAACACACTCGGCTTTTGAGAAAAGAGCACTCTTCTACTCTTCTGTGTTTCCCTTAGGGCCAGAACAGTGAGATTGCTCAGAACAAAAGAACTGTGCTTCCTACACACACGACCATGTCTAGTTCAATTCTGCTTAGGAAACTGACAAGAATTGTAGATCCTCTTCAGTCCAATACACTGTACTTGCTGGGAACAGACGACAGTGCTATTAGCCCTTTGAATGGCAATGGGAGCGCAATAGTGACTTTCCTTACCAGAAAACAACTCTTGTTCTTAGGACCAGAAACTTCATGTGATTCAACTCCATGTAGGACTGGGAAACAAACGCTAGCTCGCCTTACAAGAAACACACTATGCTCTTGAGAAAAGAGCACTCTTCCACTCTACTGTGTTTCCTATGGGGTCCGAACAGTGAGCTTGCTCAGAACAAAAGAACTGTGTTTCCTACAAACACGGGCCATATCTAGTTCAACTCTGCTTTTGAAACTGACAATAACAGTAGTTCCTCTTCAGTCCAATACACTGTACATGCTGGGAACAGACGCCAGTGCTATTTACCCTGTGTATGACAAGGGGAGGGCAATAGTGACTCTTATTACCAGAAAACAAATATTGCTCATAGGACCAGAAACTGCATTGGATTAAACTCCATTTAGAACTGGAAAACAAACGCTAGATCGCCTGACAAAAAACTCACTCTGCTTTTGAGAAAGGAGCACTCTTCTACTCTACTTTGTTTCCTGTGGTGTCCGAACAGTGAGCTTGCTCTGAACAAAAGAACTGTGCTTCCTACACACACGGGCCATATCTAGTTCAACTCTTCTTAGGAAACAGACAAGAACAGTAGCTCTTCTTCAGTCCAACACAGTGTACTTGCTGGAAGCAGACGTGAGTGCTCTTTGCACTGTGTATGGCAATGGGAGCGCAATAGTGACTCTTCTTACCAGAAAAAAACTCTTGCTCGAAGGACCAGAAACTGCATGTGACTCAACTCCATTTAAAACTGGGAAACAAACGCCAGCACGCCATAGAAGAAACACACTCTGCTTTTGAGAAAAGAGCACTCTTCTACTCTACTGTTTTTCCTATGGGGTCCAAACAGTGAGCTTGCTCAGAACAAAAGAAATGTGCTTCCTACACACACGGGCCATATCTAGTTCAACTCTTCTTAGGAAAGTGACAAGAACAGTAGATCCTCTTCAGTCGAATACACTGTACATGCTGGGAACCGACGCCAGTGCTATTTGCCCTGTGTATGACAATGGGAGCGCAATAGTGACTCTTTTACCAGAAAACAACTCTTGCTCGTAGGACCAGAAACTGCATGTGATTCAACTCCGTTTAGGACTGGGAAACAAACGCTAGCTCGCCCTGCAAGAAACACACACTGCTTTTGAGAAAAGAGCACTCTTCTACTCTACTGTGTTCCCTATGGGGTCCTAACAGTGAGCTTGCTCAGAACAAAAGAACTGTGCCCCCTACACACAGGGGCCATATCTAGTTCAACTCTGCTTAGGAAACTGACAAGAACAGTAGCTCCTCTTCAGTCCAATACACTGTACTGCTGGGAACAGAAGCGAGTGCTATTTGCTCTGTGTATGGCAATGGGAGCGCAATAGTGACTCTCTTACCAGAAAACAACTCTTGCTCGTAGGACCAGAAACTGCATGTGATTCAACTCCATTTAGGACTGGGAAATAAACGCTAGCTCGCCTTACAAGAAACACACTCTGCTTTTGAGAAAAGGGCACTCTTCTACTCTACTGTGTTCCCTATGGGGTCCGAACAGTGAGCTTGCTCAGAACAAAAGAACTGTGCTTCCTACACACAGGGGCCATATAGAGTTCAACTCTGCTTATGAAACTGACAAGAGCAGTAGCTCCTCTTCAGTCCAATACACTGTACTTGCTGGGAACAGACGCGAGTGCTACTTGCACTGTGTATGGCAATGGGAGCGCAATAGTAACTTTCCTTACCAGAAAACAACTCTTGCTCATAGGACCAGAAACTGCATGGGATTCAACTCCATTTAGGACTGGGAAACAAACGCTAGCTCGCCTTACAAGAAACACACTCGGCTTTTGAGAAAAGAGCACTCTTCTACTCTTCTGTGTTTCACTTAGGGCCAGAACAGGGAGATTGCTCAGAACAAAAGAACTGTGCTTCCTACACACATGGGCCATAACTAGTTCAATTCTGCTTAGGAAACTGACAAGAAGAATAGATTCTCTACAGTCCAATACACTGTACATGCTGAGAATAGACGCCAGTGCTATTTACCCTGTGTATGACAGTGGGAGCACAATAGTGACTCTTCTTACCAGAAAACAACTCTTGGTCATAGGACCCGAAATGCATGTGACTCAACTCCAATTAGGACTGGGAAACAAAAGCTAGCTCGCCTTACAAGAAACATAATTTGCTTTTGAGAAAAGAGCACTCTTCTACTCTACTCTGTTTCCTATAGGGCCAGACAGTGTGGTTGCTCAGAAAAAAGAACTGTGCTTCCTACACACACGGGCCATATCTAGTTCAACTCTGCCTAGGAAACTGACAAGAACAGTAGGTCCTCTTCAGTCCAATACACTGTACTTGCTGGGAACAGACGCGAGTGCTATTTGCACTGTGTTCGGCCATGGGAGCGAAATAGGGACTCTTCTTACCAGAAAAAAACTCTTGCTCGTAGGACCAGAAACTGCATGGGATTCAACTTCATTTCTGATTGGGAAATAAATACTAGCTCGTCTCACGAGAAAAACACTCTGCTTTTGAGAAAAGAGCACTCTACTACTCTACTGTGTTTCCTATGGTGTCCAAACAGTGAGCTTACTCAGAACAAAAGAACTGTGCTTCCTACACACACGGATCATATCTAGTTCAACTCTGCTTAAGAAACTGACAAGAACAGTAGATCCTCTTCAGGCCAATACACTTTACATGCTGGGAACAGAAGCCAGTGCTATTTGCCTTGTGTATGACCATGGGAGCGCAATAGTGACACTTCTAACCAGAAAAAAACTCTTGCTCATAGGACCAGAAACTGCAAATGATTCAACTACATTTAGGACTTGGAAACAAACGCTAGCTCGCCTTACAAGAAACACACTATGCTTTTGAGAAAAGGGCACTCTTCTACTCTACTGTGTTTCCTATGGGGTCCGAACAGTGAGCTTGCTCAGAACAAAAGAACTGTGCTTCCTACACACAGGGGCCATATATACTTCAACTCTGCTTAGGAAACTGACAAGAGCAGTAGCTCCTCTTCAGTCCAATACACTGTACTTGCTGGGAACAGACGCGAGTGCTACTTGCAATGTGTATGGCAATGGGAGCGCAATAGTGACTTTCCTTACCAGAAAACAACTCTTGCTCATAGGACCAGAAACTGCATGTGATTCAACTCCATGTAGGACTGGGAAACAAACGCTAGCTCGCCTTACAAGAAACACACTCGGCTTTTGAGAAAAGAGCACTCTTCTACTCTTCTGTGTTTCCCTTAGGGCCAGAACAGTGAGATTGCTCAGAACAATAGAACTGTGCTTGCTACACACACGGCCATGTCTAGTTCAATTCTGCTTAGGAAACTGACAAGAATTGTAGATCCTCTTCAGTCCAATACACTGTACTTGCTGGGAACAGACGACAGTGCTATTAGCCCTGTGAATGGCAATGGGAGCGCAATAGTGACTTTCCTTACCAGAAAACAACTCTTGTTCATAGGGCCAGAAACTGCATGTGATTCAACTCCATTTACAACTGGGAAATAAACGCTAGCTCGCCTTACAAGAAACACACTCTGCTCTTGAGAAAAGAGCACTCTTCTACTCTACTGTGTTTCCTATGGGGTCCGAACAGTGAGCTTGCTCAGAACAAAAGAACTGTGCTTCCTACACACACGAGCCAAATCTAGTCCAACTCTGCTTAGGAAACTGACAGGAACAGTAGATCCTCTTCAGGCCAAAACACTTCACATGCTGGGAACAAATGCCAGTGCTGTTTGCCCTGTCTATGACCAACGGAGCGCAATAGTGACTCTTTTTACCAAAAAACAACTCTTGCTTATAGGAACAGAAACTGCATGTGATTCAACTACATTTAGGACTGGGAAACAAACGCTAGCTCGCCTTACAAGAAACACACTCTGCTTTTGAGAAAAGGGCACTCTTCTACTCTACTGTGTTTCCTATGGGGTCCGAAGAGTGAGCTTGCTCAGAACAAAAGAAATGTGCTTCCTACACACACGGGCCATATCTAGTTCAACTCTTCTTAGGAAAGTGACAAGAACAGAAGATCCTCTTCAGTCGAATACACTGTACATGCTGGGAACCGACGCCAGTGCTATTTGCCCTGTGTATGACAATGGGAGCGCAATAGTGACTCTTTTACCAGAAAACAACTCTTGCTCGTAGGACCAGAAACTGCATGTGATTCAACTCCATTTAGGACTGGGAAACAAACGCTAGCTCACCCTGCAAGAAACACACACAGCTTTTGAGAAAAGAGCACTCTTCTACTCTACTGTGTTCCCTATGGGGTCCTAACAGTGAGCTTGCTCAGAACAAAAGAACTGTGCCCCCTACACGCAGGGGCCATATCTAGTTCAACTCTGCTTAGGAAACTGACAAGAACAGTAGCTCCTCTTCAGTCCAATACACTGTACTTGCTGGGAACAGACACGAGTGCTATTTGCACTGTGTTCGGCCATGGGAGCGAAATAGGGACTCTTCTTACCAGAAAACAACTCTTGCTCGTAGGAGCAGAAACTGCATGGGATTCAACTCCATTTCTGATTGGGAAATAAATACTAGCTCGTCTCACGAGAAAAACACTCTGCTTTTGAGAAAAGAGCACTCTTCTACTCTACTGTGTTTCCTATGGTGTCCAAACAGTGAGCTTGCTCAGAACAAAAGAACTGTGCTTCCTACACACACGGATCATATCTAGTTCAACTCTGCTTAGGAAACTGACAAGAACAGTAGATCCTCTTCAGGCCAATACACTTTACATGCTGGGAACAGACGCCAGTGCTATTTGCCTTGTGTATGACCATGGGAGCGCAATAGTGACTCTTCTAACCAGAAAACAACTCTTGCTCATAGGACCAGAAACTGCAAGTGATTCAACTACATTTAGGACTTGGAAACAAACGCTAGCTCGCCTTACAAGAAACACACTCTGCTTGTGAGAAAAGGGCACTCTTCTACTCTACTGTGTTTCCTATGGTGTCCGAACAGTGAGCTTGCTCAGAACAAAAGAACTGTGCTTCCTACACACAGGGGCCATATATACTTCAACTCTGCTTAGGAAACTGACAAGAGCAGTAGCTCCTCTTCAGTCCAATACACTGTACTTGCTGGGAACAGACGCGAGTGCTACTTGCACTGTGTATGGCATTGGGAGCGCAATAGTGACTTTCCTTACCAGAAAACAACTCTTGCTCATAGGACCAGAAACTGCATGGGATTCAACTCCATTTAGGACTGGGAAACAAACGCTAGCTCGCCTTACAAGAAACACACTCAGCTTTTGAGAAAAGAGCACTCTTCTTCTCTTCTGTGTTTCCCTTAGGGCCAGAACAGTGAGATTGCTCAGAACAAAAGAACTGTGCTTCCTACACACACGGCCATGTCTAGTTCAATTCTGCTTAGGAAACTGACAAGAACTGTAGATCCTCTTCAGTCCAATACACTGTACTTGCTGGGAACAGACGACAGTGCTATTAGCCCTGTGAATGGCAATGGGAGCGCAATAGTGACTTTCCTTACCAGAAAACAACTCTTGTTCGTAGGACCAGAAACTGCATGTGATTCAACTCCATTTACAACTGGAAATAAACGCTAGCTCGCCTTACAAGAAACACACTCTGCTCTTGAGAAAAGAGCACTCTTCTACTCTACTGTGTTTCCTATGGGGTCCGAACAGTGAGCTTGCTCAGAACAAAAGAACTGTGCTTCCTACACACACGAGCCAAATCTAGTTCAACTCTGCTTAGGAAACTGACAGGAACAGTATATCCTCTTCAGGCCAAAACACTTCACATGCTGGGAACAAATGCCAGTGCTGTTTGCCCTGTCTATGACCAACGGAGCGCAATAGTGACTCTTTTTACCAAAAAACAACTCCTGCTTATAGGAACAGAAACTACATGTGATTCAACTACATTTAGGACTGGGAAACAAACGCTAGCTCGCCTTACAAGAAACACACTCTGCTTTTGAGAAAAGGGCACTCTTCTACTCTACTGTGTTTCCTATGGGGTCCGAAGAGTGAGCTTGCTCAGAACAAAAGAAATGTGCTTCCTACACACACGGCCATATCTAGTTCAACTCTTCTTAGGAAAGTGACAAGAACAGTAGATCCTCTTCAGTCGAATACACTGTACATGCTGGGAACCGACGCCAGTGCTATTTGCCCTGTGTATGACAATGGGAGCGCAATAGTGACTCTTTTACCAGAAAACAACTCTTGCTCGTAGGACCAGAAACTGCATGTGATTCAACTCCATTTAGGACTGGGAAACAAACACTAGCTCGCCCTGCAAGAAACACACACTGCTTTTGAGAAAAGAGCACTCTTCTACTCTACTGTGTTTCCTATGGGGTCCTAACAGTGAGCTTGCTCAGAACAAAAGAACTGTGCCCCCTACACACAGGGGCCATATCTAGTTCAACTCTGCTTAGGAAAGTGACAAGAACAGTAGATCCTCTTCAGTCCAATACACTATACTGCTGGGAACAGAAGCGAGGGCTATTTGCACTGTGTATGGCAATGGGAGCGCAATAGTGACTCTTCTTACCAGAAAACAACTCTTGATCGTAGGACCAGAAACTGCATGTGATTCAACTCCATTTAGGACTGGGAAATAAACGCTAGCTCGCCTTACAAGAAACACACTCTGCTTTTGAGAAAAGGGCACTCTTCTACTCTACTGTGTTCCCTATGGGGTCCGAACAGTGAGCTTGCTCAGAACAAAAGAACTGTGCTTCCTACACACAGGGGCCATATAGAGTTCAACTCTGCTTATGAAACTGACAAGAGCAGTAGCTCCTCTTCAGTCCAATACACTGTACTTGCTGGGAACAGACGCGAGTGCTACTTGCACTGTGTATGGCAATGGGAGCGCAATAGTAACTTTCCTTACCAGAAAACAACTCTTGCTCATAGGACCAGAAACTGCATGGGATTCAACTCCATTTAGGACTGGGAAACAAACGCTAACTCGCCTTACAAGAAACACACTAGGCTTTTGAGAAAAGAGCACTTTTCTACTCTTTTGTGTTTCACTTAGGGCCAGAACAGTGAGATTGCTCAGAACAAAAGAAATGTGCTTCCTACACACATGGGCCATAACTAGTTCAATTCTGCTTAGGAAACTGACAAGAAGAATAGCTTCTCTACAGTCCAATACACTGTACATGCTGAGAATAGACGCCAGTGCTATTTACCCTGTGTATGACAGTGGGAGCACAATAGTGACTCTTCTTACCAGAAAACAACTCTTGGTCATAGGACCCGAAATGCATGTGACTCAACTCCAATTAGGACTGGGAAACAAAAGCTAGCTCGCCTTACAAGAAACATAATTTGCTTTTGAGAAAAGAGCACTCTTCTACTCTACTCTGTTTCCTATAGGGCCAGACAGTGTGGTTGCTCAGAAAAAAGAACTGTGCTTCAAACACACACATGCCATATCTAGTTCAACTCTGCTTAGGAACCTGACAAGAACAGTAGCTCCTCTTCAGTCCAATACACTGTACTTGCTGGGAACAGACACGAGTGCTATTTGCACTGTGTTCGGCCATGGGAGCGAAATAGGGACTCTTCTTACCAGAAAACAACTCTTGCTCATAGGAGCAGAAACTGCATGGGATTCAACTCCATTTCTGATTGGGAAATAAATACTAGCTCGTCTCACGAGAAAAACACTCTGCTTTTGAGAAAAGAGCACTCTTCTACTCTACTGTGTTTCCTATGGTGTCCAAACAGTGAGCTTGCTCAGAACAAAAGAACTGTGCTTCCTACACACACGGATCATATCTAGTTCAACTCTGCTTAGGAAACTGACAAGAACAGTAGATCCTCTTCAGGCCAATACACTTTACATGCTGGGAACAGACGCCAGTGCTATTTGCCTTGTGTATGACCATGGGAGCGCAATAGTGACTCTTCTAACCAGAAAACAACTCTTGCTCATAGGACCAGAAACTGCAAGTGATTCAACTACATTTAGGACTTGGAAACAAACGCTAGCTCGCCTTACAAGAAACACACTCTGCTTGTGAGAAAAGGGCACTCTTCTACTCTACTGTGTTTCCTATGGTGTCCGAACAGTGAGCTTGCTCAGAACAAAAGAACTGTGCTTCCTACACACAGGGGCCATATATACTTCAACTCTGCTTAGGAAACTGACAAGAGCAGTAGCTCCTCTTCAGTCCAATACACTGTACTTGCTGGGAACAGACGCGAGTGCTACTTGCACTGTGTATGGCAATGGGAGCGCAATAGTGACTTTCCTTACCAGAAAACAACTCTTGCTCATAGGACCAGAAACTGCATGTGATTCAACTCCATGTAGGACTGGGAAACAAACGCTAGCTCGCCTTACAAGAAACACACTCGGCTTTTGAGAAAAGAGCACTCTTCTACTCTTCTGTGTTTCCCTTAGGGCCAGAACAGTGAGATTGCTCAGAACAAAAGAACTGTGCTTCCTACACACACGACCATGTCTAGTTCAATTCTGCTTAGGAAACTGACAAGAATTGTAGATCCTCTTCAGTCCAATACACTGTACTTGCTGGGAACAGACGACAGTGCTATTAGCCCTTTGAATGGCAATGGGAGCGCAATAGTGACTTTCCTTACCAGAAAACAACTCTTGTTCTTAGGACCAGAAACTTCATGTGATTCAACTCCATGTAGGACTGGGAAACAAACGCTAGCTCGCCTTACAAGAAACACACTCTGCTCTTGAGAAAAGAGCACTCTTCCACTCTACTGTGTTTCCTATGGGGTCCGAACAGTGAGCTTGCTCAGAACAAAAGAACTGTGTTTCCTACAAACACGGGCCATATCTAGTTCAACTCGGCTTTTGAAACTGACAATAACAGTAGTTCCTCTTCAGTCCAATACACTGTACATGCTGGGAACAGACGCCAGTGCTATTTACCCTGTGTATGACAAGGGGAGGGCAATAGTGACTCTTATTACCAGAAAACAAATATTGCTCATAGGACCAGAAACTGCATTGGATTAAACTCCATTTAGAACTGGAAAACAAACGCTAGATCGCCTGACAAAAAACTTACTCTGCTTTTGAGAAAGGAGCACTCTTCTACTCTACTTTGTTTCCTGTGGTGTCCGAACAGTGAGCTTGCTCTGAACAAAAGAACTGTGCTTCCTACACACACGGGCCATATCTAGTTCAACTCTTCTTAGGAAACAGACAAGAACAGTAGCTCTTCTTCAGTCCAACACAGTGTACTTGCTGGAAGCAGACGTGAGTGCTCTTTGCACTGTGTATGGCAATGGGAGCGCAATAGTGACTCTTCTTACCAGAAAAAAACTCTTGCTCGAAGGACCAGAAACTGCATGTGACTCAACTCCATTTAGGACTGGGAAACAAACGCCAGCACGCCATAGAAGAAACACACTCTGCTTTTGAGAAAAGAGCACTCTTCTACTCTACTGTTTTTCCTATGGGGTCCAAACAGTGAGCTTGCTCAGAACAAAAGAAATGTGCTTCCTACACACACGGGCCATATCTAGTTCAACTCTTCTTAGGAAAGTGACAAGAACAGTAGATCCTCTTCAGTCGAATACACTGTACATGCTGGGAACCGACGCCAGTGCTATTTGCCCTGTGTATGACAATGGGAGCGCAATAGTGACTCTTTTACCAGAAAACAACTCTTGCTCGTAGGACCAGAAACTGCATGTGATTCAACTCCATTTAGGACTGGGAAACAAACGCTAGCTCGCCCTGCAAGAAACACACACTGCTTTTGAGAAAAGAGCACTCTTCTACTCTACTGTGTTCCCTATGGGGTCCTAACAGTGAGCTTGCTCAAAACAAAAGAACTGTGCCCCCTACACACAGGGGCCATATCTAGTTCAACTCTGCTTAGGAAACTGACAAGAACAGTAGCTCCTCTTCAGTCCAATACACTGTACTGCTGGGAACAGAAGCGAGTGCTATTTGCAATGTGTATGGCAATGGGAGCGCAATAGTGACTCTTCTTACCAGAAAACAACTCTTGCTCGTAGGACCAGAAACTGCATGTGATTCAACTCCATTTAGGACTGGGAAATAAATGCTAGCTCGCCTTACAAGAAACACACTCTGCTTTTGAGAAAAGGGCACTCTTCTACTCTACTGTGTTCCCTATGGGGTCCTAACAGTGAGCTTGCTCAGAACAAAAGAACTGTGCCCCCTACACGCAGGGGCCATATCTAGTTCAACTCTGCTTAGGAAACTGACAAGAACAGTAGCTCCTCTTCAGTCCAATACACTGTACTTGCTGGGAACAGACACGAGTGCTATTTGCACTGTGTTCGGCCATGGGAGCGAAATAGGGACTCTTCTTACCAGAAAACAACTCTTGCTCGTAGGAGCAGAAACTGCATGGGATTCAACTCCATTTCTGATTGGGAAATAAATACTAGCTCGTCTCACGAGAAAAACACTCTGCTTTTGAGAAAAAAGCACTCTTCTACTCTACTGTGTTTCCTATGGTGTCCAAACACTGAGCTTGCTCAGAACAAAAGAACTGTGCTTCCTACACACACGGATCATATCTAGTTCAACTCTGCTTTGGAAACTGACAAGAACAGTAGATCCTCTTCAGGCCAATACACTTTACATGCTGGGAACAGACGCCAGTGCTATTTGCCTTGTGTATGACCATGGCAGCGCAATAGTGACTCTTCTAACCAGAAAACAACTCTTGCTCATAGGACCAGAAACTGCAAGTGATTCAACTACATTTAGGACTTGGAAACAAACGCTAGCTCGCCTTACAAGAAACACACTCTGCTTGTGAGAAAAGGGCACTCTTCTACTCTTCTGTGTTTCCCTTAGGGCCAGAACAGTGAGATTGCTCAGAACAAAAGAACTGTGCTTCCTACACACACGGCCATGTCTAGTTCAATTCTGCTTAGGAAACTGACAAGAACTGTAGATCCTCTTCAGTCCAATACACTGTACTTGCTGGGAACAGCCGACAGTGCTATTAGCCCTGTGAATGGCAATGGGAGCGCAATAGTGACTTTCCTTACCAGAAAACAACTCTTGTTCGTAGGACCAGAAACTGCATGTGATTCAACTCCATTTACAACTGGAAATAAACGCTAGCTCGCCTTACAAGAAACACACTCTGCTCTTGAGAAAAGAGCACTCTTCTACTCTACTGTGTTTCCTATGGGGTCCGAACAGTGAGCTTGCTCAGAACAAAAGAACTGTGCTTCCTACACACACGAGCCAAATCTAGTTCAACTCTGCTTAGGAAACTGACAGGAACAGTATATCCTCTTCAGGCCAAAACACTTCACATGCTGGGAACAAATGCCAGTGCTGTTTGCCCTGTCTATGACCAACGGAGCGCAATAGTGACTCTTTTTACCAAAAAACAACTCCTGCTTATAGGAACAGAAACTACATGTGATTCAACTACATTTAGGACTGGGAAACAAACGCTAGCTCGCCTTACAAGAAACACACTCTGCTTTTGAGAAAAGGGCACTCTTCTACTCTACTGTGTTTCCTATGGGGACCGAACAGTGAGCTTGCTCAGAACAAAAGAACTGTGCTTCCTACACACACGGGCCATATCTAGTTCAACTCTGCTTAGGAAAGTGACAAGAACAGTAGATCCTCTTCAGTCGAATACACTGTACATGCTGGGAACCGACGCCAGTGCTATTTGCCCTGTGTATGACAATGGGAGCGTAATAGTGACTCTTTTACCAGAAAACAACTCTTGCTCGTAGGACCAGAAACTGCATGTGACTCAACTCCATTTAGGACTGGGAAACAAACGCTAGCTCGCCCTGCAAGAAACACACTCTGCTTTTGAGAAAAGAGCACTCTTCTACTCTACTGTGTTCCCTATGGGGTCCTAACAGTGAGCTTGCTCAGAACAAAAGAACTGTGCCTCCTACACACACGGGCCATATCCAGTTCAACTCTGCTTAGGAAACTGACAAGAACAGTAGCGCCTCTTCAGTCCAATACACTGTACTGCTGGAAAAAGAAGCGAGTGCTATTTGCACTGTTTATGGCAATGGGAGCGCAATAGTGACTCTTCTTACGGGAAAACAACTCTTGCTCGTAGGACCAGAAACTGCATGTGATTCAACTCCATTTAGGACTGGGAAATAAACGCTAGCTCGCCTTACAAGAAACATACTCTGCTTTTGAGAAAAGGGCACTCTTCTACTCTACTGTGTTCCCTATGGGGTCCGAACAGTGAGCTTGCTCAGAACAAAAGAACTGTGCTTCCTACACACAGGGGCCATATAGAGTTCAACTCTGCTTATGAAACTGACAAGAGCAGTAGCTCCTCTTCAGTCCAATACACTGTACTTGCTGGGAACAGACGCGAGTGCTACTTGCACTGTGTATGGCAATGGGAGCGCAATAGTGACTTTCCTTACCAGAAAACAACTCTTGCTCATAGGACCAGAAACAGCATGGATTCAACTCCATTTAGGACTGGAAAACAAACGCTAGCTCGCCTTACAAGAAACACACTCGGCTTTTGAGAATAGAGCACTCTTCTACTCTTCTGTGTTTCACTTAGGGCCAGAACAGTGAGATTGCTCAGAACAAAAGAACTGTGCTTCCTACACACGGCCATGTCTAGTTCAATTCTGCTTAGAAAACTGACAAGAACTGTAGATCTACTTCAGTCTAATACACTGTACTTGCTGGGAACAGACGCGAGTGCTATTTGCACTGTGAATGGCAATGGGAGTGAAATAGTGACTGTTCTTACCAGAAAACAGCTCTTGCTCGAAGGAATAGAAAATGCATGTGATTCAACTCCATTTCTGACTGGTAAACAAACACTAGCTCACCTTACAAGAAACACACTCTGCTTTTGAGAAAAGATCACACTTCTACTCTACTGTGTTTCCTATGGGGTCCGAACTGTGAGCTTGCTCAGAAAAAAAGAACTGTGCTTCCTACACACATGGGCCATAACTAGTTTAATTTTGCTTAGGAAACTGACAAGAAGAATAGATTCTCTACAGCCCAATACACTGTACATGCTGGGAACCGACGCCAGTGCTATTTGCCCTGTGTATGACAATGGGAGCGTAATAGTGACTCTTTTACCAGAAAACAACTCTTGGTCGTAGGACCCGAAATGCATGTGACTCAACTCGAATTAGGACTGGGAAACAAACGCTAGCTCGCCTTACAAGAAACACACTCTGCTTTTGAGAAAAAAGCACTCTACTACTCTACTGTGTTTACTATGGGGTACGAACAGTGAGCTTGCTCAGAACAAAAGAACTGTGCTTCCTACACACACGGGCCATATCTAGTTCAACTCTGCTTAGGAGACTGACAAGAACAGTAGGTCCTCTTCAGTCCAATACACTGTACTTGCTGGGAACAGACGCGAGTGCTATTTGCACTGTGTTCGGCAATGAGAGCGAAATAGGGACTCTTCTTACCAGAAAAAACTCTTGCACGTAGGAGCAGAAACTGCATGGGATTCAACTCCATTTCTGATTGGGAAATAAATACTAGCTCGTCTTACAAGAAAAACACTCTGCTTTTGAGAAAAGAGCACTCTTCTACTCTACTGTGTTTCCTATGGTGTCCAAACAGTGAGCTTGCTCAGAACAAAAGAACTGTGCTTCCTACACACACGGATCATATCTAGTTCAACTCTGCTTAGGAAACTGACAAGAACAGTAGATCCTCTTCAGGCCAATACACTTTACATGCTGGGAACAGACGCCAGTGCTATTTGCCTTGTGTATGACCATGGGAGCGCAATAGTGACTCTTCTAACCAGAAACAACTCTTGCTCATAGGACCAGAAACTGCAAGTGATTCAACTACATTTAGGACTTGGAAACAAACGCTAGCTCGCCTTACAAGAAACACACTCTGCTTTTGAGAAAAGGGCACTCTTCTACTCTACTGTGTTTCCTATGGGGTCCGAACAGTGAGCTTGCTCAGAACAAAAGAACTGTGCTTCCTACACACAGGGGCCATATATACTTCAACTCTGCTTAGGAAACTGACAAGAGCAGTAGCTCCTCTTCAGTCCAATACACTGTACTTGTTGGGAACAGACGCGAGTGCTACTTGCACTGTGTATGGCAATGGGAGCGCAATAGTGACTTTCCTTACCAGAAAACAACTCTTTTCATAGGACCAGAAACTGCATGTGATTCAACTCCATTTAGGACAGGGAAACAAACGCTAGCTCGCCTTACAAGAAACACACTCGGCTTTTGAGAAAAGAGCACTCTTCTACTATACTGTGTTTCCTTTGGGGTCCAAAAAGTGAGCTTGCTCAGAACAAAAGAACTGTGCTTCCTACACACACGGGCCATATCTAGTTCAACTCTGCTTAGGAAACTGACAAGAACAGAATCTCCTCTTCAGTCTAATACAGTGTACTTGCTGGGAACAGCCTCGAGGGATATTTGCACTGTGTATGGCAATGGGAGCACAATAGTGACTCTTCTTACCAGAAAACAACTCTTGCTCATAGGACAAGAAACTGCATGTGACGCAACTCCATTTAGGACTGGAAAACAAACGCTAGCTCGCCTAAAGAGAAACACACTCTGCTTTTGAGAAAAGAGCACTCTTCTACTCTACTGTGTTTCTATGGTGTCCGATCAGTGAGCTTGCTCAGAACAAAAGAACCGTGCTTCCTACACACATGGGCCATATCTAGTTCAACTCTGCTAAGGAAACTGACAAGAACAGTAGCTCCTCTTCAGTCCAATACACTGTACTTGCTGGGAACAGACGCGAGGACTAAATGCACTGTGTATGGCAATGGAAGCACAATAGTGACTTTCCTTACCAGAAAACAATTCTTGCTGGTAGGATTGAAAAATACATGTAATTCAACTCCATTTAGAACTGGGAAATGAATGCTAGCTCGCATTAGAAGAAACACACTCTGCTTTTGAGAAAAGAGCACTCGTCTACTGCACTGTGTTTCCTACAGGGCCAGAACAGTGAGCTTGCTCAGAACAAAAGAACTGTGCTTCCTACAAACACGGCCATATCTAGTTCAATTCTGCTTAGGAAACTGAGAAGAACAGTAGATCCTCTTCAGTCCAATACACTGTACATGCTGGGAACAGACGCCAGTGCTATTTGCACTGTGTATGACAATGGGAGCGCAATAGTGACTCTTCTTACCTCAAAACAACTCTTGCTCATATGACCAGAAACTGCACGTGACGCACCTGCATTTAGGACTGGAAAACAAACGCTAGCTCGCCTAACGAGAAACACACTCTGCTTTTGAAAAAAGAGCACTCTTCTACTCTACTGTGTTTCATATGGTGTCCGAACAGTGAGCTTGCTCAGAACAAAAGAACTGTGCTTCCTACACACACGGGCCATATCTAGTTCAACTCTACTAAGGAAACTGACAAGAACAGTAGCTCCTCTTCAGTCCAATACACTGTACTTGCTGGGAACCTACGAGAGTACTATTTGCACTGTGTATGCCAATTGGAGCACAACAGTGACTTTCCTTACCAGAAAACAACTCTTGCTCATAGGACGGAAAACTGCGTGTGATTCAACTCCATTTAGAACTGGGAAATAAACGCTAGCTCGCCTTACAAGAAACACACTCTGCTTTTGAGAAAAGAGCACTCTTCTACTTTGCTGTGTTTCCTATGGTGTCCGAACAGTGAGCTTGCTCAGAACAAAAGAACTGTGCTTCCTACACACACGGGCCATATCTAGTTCAGCTCTGCTAAGGAAACTGACAAGAACAGTAGCTCCTCTTCAGTCCAATACACTGTACTTGCTGGGAACCTACGAGAGTACTATTTGCACTGTGTATGTCAATTGGAGCACAATAGTGACTTTCCTTACCAGAAAACAACTCTTGCTCATAGGACCGAAAACTGCATGTGATTCAACTCCATTTCTAACTGGGAAACAAACACTAGCTCGCCTTAGAAGAAACACACTCTGCTTTTGAGAAAAGAGCACTCTTCTACTCTACTGTGTTTCCTAAGGGGTCCGATAAGTGAGATTGCACAGAATAAAGGAAGTGTGCTGCCTACACCCACGGGCCATATCTATTTCAACTCTGCTTAGGAAACTGACAAGAACAATAGCTCCTCTTAATTCCAATTCACTGTACATGCTGGGAACAGACGCCAGTGCTATTTGCCCTGTGTATGACAATGGGAGTGCAATAGTGACTCTTCTTACCAGTAAACAACTCTTGCTGGTAGGACCAGAAACTGCACGTGATGCAACTCCATTTAGGACTGGAAAACAAACGCTAGCTCCCCTGACGAGAACCAAACTCTGCTTTTGAGAAAAGAGCACTCTTCTACTCTACTGTGTTTCCTATGGTGTCCGAACTGTGAGCTTGGTCAGAACAAAAGAAATGTGCTTCCTACACACACGGGCCATATCTAGTTCAACTCTGCATAGGAAACTGACAAGAAGAATAGATTCTCTACAGTCCAATACACTGTACATGCTGAGAACAGACGCCAGTGCTATTTACCCTGTGTATGACAGTGGGAGCACAATAGTGACTCTTCTTACCAGAAAACAACTCTTGCTCATAGGACAAGAAACTGCACGTGACGCAACTCCATTTAGGACTGGAAAACAAACGCTAGCTCGCCTTACAAGAAACACACTCTGCTTTTGAGAAAAAAGCACTCTACTACTCTACTGTGTTTCCTATGGGTTCCGAACAGTGAGCTTTCTCAGAAGAAAAGAACTGTGCTTCCTACACACACGGGCCATATCTAGTTCAACTCTGCTTAGGAAACTGACAAGAACAGTAGGTCCTCTTCAGTCCAATACACTGTACTTTCTGGGAACAGACGCGAGTGCTATTTGCACTGTGTTCGGCAATGGGAGGGAAATAGGGACTCTTCTTACCAGAAAACAACTCTTGCTCATAGGAGCAGAAACTGCATGGGATTCAACTCCATTTCTGATTGGGAAATAAATACTAGCTCGTCTCACGAGAAAAACACTCTGCTTTTGAGAACAGAGCACTCTTCTACTCTACTGTGTTTCCTATGGTGTCCAAACAGTGAGCTTGCTCAGAACAAAAGAACTGTGCTTCCTACACACACGGATCATATCTAGTTCAACTCTGCTTAGGAAACTGACAAGAACAGTAGATCCTCTTCAGGCCAATACACTTTACATGCTGGGAACAGACGCCAGTGCTATTTGCCTTGTGTATGATCATGGGAGCGCAATAGTGACTCTTCTAACCAGAAAACAACTCTTGCTCATAGGACCAGAAACTGCAAGTGATTCAACTACATTTAGGACTTGGAAACAAACGCTAGCTCGCCTTACAAGAAACACACTCTGCTTGTGAGAAAAGGGCACTCTTCTACTCTACTGTGTTTCCTATGGTGTCCGAACAGTGAGCTTGCTCAGAACAAAAGAACTGTGCTTCCTACACACAGGGGCCATATATACTTCAACTCTGCTTAGGAAACTGACAAGAGCAGTAGCTCCTCTTCAGTCCAATACACTGTACTTGCTGGGAACAGACGCGAGTGCTACTTGCAATGTGTATGGCAATGGGAGCGCAATAGTGACTTTCCTTACCAGAAAACAACTCTTGCTCATAGGACCAGAAACTGCATGTGATTCAACTCCATGTAGGACTGGGAAACAAACGCTAGCTCGCCTTACAAGAAACACACTCGGCTTTTGAGAAAAGAGCACTCTTCTACTCTTCTGTGTTTCCCTTAGGGCCAGAACAGTGAGATTGCTCAGAACAAAAGAACTGTGCTTCCTACACACACGGCCATGTCTAGTTCAATTCTGCTTAGGAAACTGACAAGAATTGTAGATCCTCTTCAGTCCAATACACTGTACTTGCTGGGAACAGACGACCGTGCTATTAGCCCTGTGAATGGCAATGGGAGCGCAATAGTGACTTTCCTTACCAGAAAACAACTCTTGTTCGTAGGACCAGAAACTGCATGTGATTCAACTCCATTTAGGACTGGGAAATAAACGCTAGCTCGCCTTACAAAAACACACTCTGCTCTTGAGAAAAGAGCACTCTTCTACTCTACTGTGTTTCCTATGGGGTCCGAACAGTGAGCTTGCTCAGAACAAAAGAACTGTGCTTCCTACAAACACGGGCCATATCTAGTTCAACTCTGCTTTTGAAAATGACAATAACAGTAGTTCCTCTTCAGTCCAATACACTGTACGTGCTGGGAACAGACGCCAGTGCTATTTACCCTGTGTATGAGAAGGGGAGGGCAATAGTGTCTCTTCTTACCAGAAAACAACTATTGCTCGTAGGACCAGAAACTGCATTGGATTAAACTCCATTTAGAACTGGAAAACAAACACTAGCTCGCCTGACGAAAAACTCACTCTGCTTTTGAGAAAGGAGCACTCTTCTACTCTACTGTGTTTCCTGTGGTGTCCGAACAGTGAGCTTGCTCAGAACAAAAGAACTGTGCTTCCTACACACACTGGCCATATCTAGTTCAACTCTTCTTAGGAAACAGACAAGAACAGTAGCTCCTCTTCAGTCCAACACAGTGTACTTGCTGGAAGCAGACGTGAGTGCTCTTTGCACTGTGTATGGCAATGGGAGCGCAATAGTGACTCTTCTTACCAGAAAACAACTCTTGCTCGAAGGACCAGAAACTGCATGTGACTCAACTCCATTTAGGACTGGGAAACAAACGCTAGCACGCCATAGAAGAAACACACTCTGCTTTTGAGAAAAGAGCACTCTTCTACTCTACTGTTTTTCCTATGGGGTCCAAACAGTGAGCTTGCTCAGAACAAAAGAACTGTGCTTCCTACACACACGAGCCAAATCTAGTTCAACTCTGCTTAGGAAACTGACAGGAACAGTAGATCCTCTTCAGGCCAATACACTTTACATGCTGGGAACAAACGCCAGTGCTGTTTGCCCTGTCTATGACCATGGGAGCGCAATAGTGACTCTTTTTACCAGAAAACAACTCTTGCTCATAGGACCAGAAACTGATTGTGATTCAACTACATTTAGGACTGGGAAACAAACGCTAGCTCGCCTTACAAGAAACACACTCTGCTTTTGAGAAAAGGGCACTCTTCTACTCTACTGTGTTTCCTATGGGGTCCTAACAGTGAGCTTGCTCAGAACAAAAGAACTGTGCTTCCTACACACACGGGCCATATCTAGTTCAACTATGCTTAGGAAAGTGACAAGAACAGTAGATCCTCTTCAGTCGAATACACTGTACATGCTGGGAACCGACGCCAGTGCTATTTGCCCTGTGTATGACAATGGGAGCACAATAGTGACTCTTTTACCAGAAAACAACTCTTGCTCGTAGGACCAGAAACTGCATGTGACTCAACTCCATTTAGGACTGGGAAACAAACGCTAGCTCGCCCTGCAAGAAACACACTCTGCTCTTGAGAAAAGAGCACTCTTCTACTCTACTGTGTTCCCTATGGGGTCCTAACAGTGAGCTTGCTCAGAACAAAAGAACTGTGCCTCCTACACACACGGGCCATATCTAGTTCAACTCTGCTTAGGAAACTGACAAGAACAGTAGCTCCTCTTCAGTCCAATACACTGTACTGCTGGAAACAGAAGCGAGTGCTATTTGCACTGTTTATGGCAATGGGAGCGCAATAGTGACTCTTCTTACCAGAAAACAACTCTTGCTCGTAGGACCAGAAACTGCATGTGATTCAACTCCATTTAGGACTGGGAAATAAACGCTAGCTCGCCTTACAAGAAACACCCTCTGCTTTTGAGAAAAGGGCACTCTTCTACTCTACTGTGTTCCCTATGGGGTCCGAACAGTGAGCTTGTACAGAACAAAAGAACTGTGCTTCCTGCACACAGGGGTCATATAGAGTTCAACTTTGCTTATGAAACTGACAAGAGCAGTAGCTCCTCTTCAGTCCAATACACTGTACTTGCTGGGAACAGACGCGAGTCCTATTTGCACTGTGTATGGCATTGGGAGCGCAATAGTGACTTTCCTTACCAGAAAACAACTCTTGCTCATAGGACCAGAAACTGCATGGGATTCAACTAGTTTTAGGACTGGGAAACAAACGCTAGCTCGCCTTACAAGAAACACACTCGGCTTTTGAGAAAAGAGCACTCTTCTACTCTTCTGTGTTTCACTTAGGGCCAGAACAGTGAGATTGCTCAGAACAAAAGAACTGTGCTTCCTACACACGGCCATGTCTAGTTCAATTCTGCTTAGGAAACTGACAAGAACTGTAGATCCTCTTCAGTCCAATACACTGTACTTGCTGGGAACAGACGCGAGTGCTATTTGCACTGTGAATGGCAATGGGAGTGAAATAGTGACTGTTCTTACCAGAAAACAGCTCTTGCTCGTAGGAATAGAAAATGCATGTGATTCAACTCCATTTCTGAATGGTAAACAAACACTAGCTCGCCTTACAAGAAACACACTCTGCTTTTGAGAAAAGATCACACTTCTACTCTACTGTGTTTCCTATGGTGTCCGAACTGTGAGCTTGCTCAGAACAAAAGAACTGTGCTTCCTACACACATGGGCCATAACTAGTTCAATTCTGCTTAGGAAACTGACAAGAAGAATAGATTCTCTACAGTCCAATACACTGTACATGCTGAGAACAGACGCCAGTGCTATTTACCCTGTGTATGACAGTGGGAGCACAATAGTGACTCTTCTTACCAGAAAACAACTCTTGCTCATAGGACAAGAAACTGCACGTGACGCAACTCCATTTAGGACTGGAAAACAAACGCTAGCTCGCCTTACAAGAAACACACTCTGCTTTTGAGAAAAAAGCACTCTACTACTCTACTGTGTTTACTATGGGTTCCGAACAGTGAGTTTGCTCAGAACAAAAGAACTGTGCTTCCTACACACACGGGTCATATCTAGTTCAACTCTGCTTAGGAAACTGACAAGAACAGTAGGTCCTCTTCAGTCCAATACACTGTACTTGCTGGGAACAGACGCGAGTGCTATTTGCACTGTGTTCGGCAATGGGAGCGAAATAGAGACTCTTCTTACCAGAAAACAACTCTTGCTCGTAGGAGCAGAAACTGCATGGGATTCAACTCCATTTCTGATTGGGAAATAAATACTAGCTCGTCTCACGAGAAAAACACTCTGCTTTTGAGAAAAGAGCACTCTTCTACTCTACTGTGTTTCCTATGGTGTCCAAACAGTGAGCTTGCTCAGAACAAAAGAACTGTGCTTCCTACACACACGGATCATATCTAGTTCAACTCTGCTTAGGAAACTGACAAGAACAGTAGATCCTCTTCAGGCCAATACACTTTACATGCTGGGAACAGACGCCAGTGCTTTTTGCCTTGTGTATGACCATGGGAGCGCAATAGTGACTCTTCTAACCAGAAAACAACTCTTGCTCATAGGACCAGAAACTGCAAGTGATTCAACTCCATTTAGGACTTGGAAACAAACGCTAGCTCGCCTTACAAGAAACACACTCTGCTTTTGAGAAAAGGGCACTCTTCTACTCTACTGTGTTTCCTATGGTGTCCGAACAGTGAGCTTGCTCAGAACAAAAGAACTGTGCTTCCTACACACAGGGGCCATATATACTTCAACTCTGCTTAGGAAACTGACAAGAGCAGTAGCTCCTCTTCAGTCCAATACACTGTACTTGCTGGGAACAGACGCGAGTGCTACTTGCAATGTGTATGGCAATGGGAGCGCAATAGTGACTTTCCTTACCAGAAAACAACTCTTGCTCATAGGACCAGAAACTGCATGTGATTCAACTCCATGTAGGACTGGGAAACAAACGCTAGCTCGCCTTACAAGAAACACACTCGGCTTTTGAGAAAAGAGCACTCTTCTACTCTTCTGTGTTTCCCTTAGGGCCAGAACAGTGAGATTGCTCAGAACAAAAGAACTGTGCTTCCTACACACACGGCCATGTCTAGTTCAATTCTGCTTAGGAAACTGACAAGAATTGTAGATCCTCTTCAGTCCAATACACTGTACTTGCTGGGAACAGACGACAGTGCTATTAGCCCTGTGAATGGCAATGGGAGCGCAATAGTGACTTTCCTTACCAGAAAACAACTCTTGTTCGTAGGACCAGAAACTGCATGTGATTCAACTCCATTTACAACTGGGAAATAAACGCTAGCCCGCCTTACAAAAACACACTCTGCTCTTGAGAAAAGAGCACTCTTCTACTCTACTGTGTTTCCTATGGGGTCCGAACAGTGAGCTTGCTCAGAACAAAAGAACTGTGCTTCCTACAAACACGGGCCATATCTAGTTCAACTCTGCTTTTGAAACTGACAATAACAGTAGTTCCTCTTCAGTCCAATACACTGTACGTGCTGGGAACAGACGCCAGTGCTATTTACCCTGTGTATGACAAGGGGAAGGCAATAGTGACTCTTCATACCAGAAAACAACTATTGCTCGTAGGACCAGAAACTGCATTGGATTAAACTCCATTTAGAACTGGAAAACAAACACTAGCTCGCCTGACGAAAAACTCACTCTGCTTTTGAGAAAGGAGCACTCTTCTACTCTACTGTGTTTCCTGTGGTGTCCGAACAGTGAGCTTGCTCAGAACAAAAGAACTGTGCTTCCTACACACACTGGCCATATCTAGTTCAACTCTTCTTAGGAAACAGACAAGAACAGTAGCTCCTCTTCAGTCCAACACAGTGTACTTGCTGGAAGCAGACGTGAGTGCTCTTTGCACTGTGTATGGCAATGGGAGCGCAATAGTGACTCTTCTTACCAGAAAACAACTCTTGCTCGAAGGACCAGAAACTGCATGTGACTCAACTCCATTTCTAACTGGGAAACAAACGCTAGCACGCCATAGAAGAAACACACTCTGCTTTTGAGAAAAGAGCACTCTTCTACTCTACTGTTTTTCCTATGGGGTCCAAACAGTGAGCTTGCTCAGAACAAAAGAACTGTGCTTCCTACACACACGAGCCAAATCTAGTTCAACTCTGCTTATGAAACTGACAGGAACAGTAGATCCTCTTCAGGCCAATACACTTTACATGCTGGGAACAAATGCCAGTGCTGTTTGCCCTGTCTATGACCATGGGAGCACAATAGTGACTCTTTTTACCAGAAAACAACTCTTGCTCATAGGACCAGAAACTGATTGTGATTCAACTACATTTAGGACTGGGAAACAAACGCTAGCTCGCCTTACAAGAAACACACTCTGCTTTTGAGAAAAGGGCACTCTTCTACTCTACTGTGTTTCCTATGGGGTCCGAACAGTGAGCTTGCTCAGAACAAAAGAACTGTGCTTCCTGCACACACGGGCCATATCTAGTTCAACTCTGCTTAGGAAAGTGACAAGAACAGTAGATCCTCTTCAGTCGAATACACTGTACATGCTGGGAACCGACGCCAGTGCTATTTGCCCTGTGTATGACAATGGGAGCACAATAGTGACTCTTTTACCAGAAAACAACTCTTGCTCGTAGGACCAGAAACTGCATGTGACTCAACTCCATTTAGGACTGGGAAACAAACGCTAGCTCGCCCTGCAAGAAACACACTCTGCTCTTGAGAAAAGAGCACTCTTCTACTCTACTGTGTTCCCTATGGGGTTCTAACAGTGAGCTTGCTCAGAACAAAAGAACTGTGCCTCCTACACACACGGGCCATATCTAGTTCAACTCTGCTTAGGAAACTGACAAGAACAGTAGCTCCTCTTCAGTCCAATACACTGTACTGCTGGAAACAGAAGCGAGTGCTATTTGCACTGTTTATGGCAATGGGAGCGCAATAGTGACTCTTCTTACCAGAAAACAACTCTTGCTCGTAGGACCAGAAACTGCATGTGATTCAACTCCATTTAGGACTGGGAAATAAACGCTAGCTCGCCTTACAAGAAACACACTCTGCTTTTGAGAAAAGGGCACTCTTCTACTCTACTGTGTTCCCTATGGGGTCCGAACAGTGAGCTTGCTCAGAACAAAAGAACTGTGCTTCCTGCACACAGGGGTCATATAGAGTTCAACTTTGCTTATGAAACTGACAAGAGCAGTAGCTCCTCTTCAGTCCAATACACTGTACTTGCTGGGAACAGACGCGAGTCCTATTTGCACTGTGTATGGCAATGGGAGCGCAATAGTGACTTTCCTTACCAGAAAACAACTCTTGCTCATAGGACCAGAAACTGCATGGGATTCAACTCCATTTAGGACTGGGAAACAAACGCTAGCTTGCCTTACAAGAAACACACTCGGCTTTTGAGAAAAGAGCACTCTTCTACTCTTCTGTGTTTCACTTAGGGCCAGAACAGTGAGATTGCTCAGAACAAAAGAACTGTGCTTCCTACACACGGCCATGTCTAGTTCAATTCTGCTTAGGAAACTGACAAGAAGTAGATCGTCTTCAGTCCAATACACTGTACTTGCTGGGAACAGACGCGAGTGCTATTTGCACTGTGAATGGCAATGGGAGTGAAATAGTGACTGTTCTTACCAGAAAACAGCTCTTGCTCGTAGGAATAGAAAATGCATGTGATTCAACTCCATTTCTGAATGGTAAACAAACACTAGCTCGCCTTACAAGAAACACACTCTGCTTTTGAGAAAAGATCACACTTCTACTCTACTGTGTTTCCTATGGGGTCCGAACTGTGAGCTTGCTCAGAACAAAAGAACTGTGCTTCCTACACACACGGGCCATAACTAGTTCAATTCTGCTTAGGAAACTGACAAGAAGAATAGATTCTCTACAGTCCAATACACTGTACATGCTGAGAACAGACGCCAGTGCTATTTACCCTGTGTATGACAGTGGGAGCACAATAGTGACTCTTCTTACCAGAAAACAACTCTTGCTCATAGGACAAGAAACTGCACGTGACGCAACTCCATTTAGGACTGGAAAACAAACGCTAGCTCGCTTTACAAGAAACACACTCTGCTTTTGAGAAAAAAGCACTCTACTACTCTACTGTGTTTACTATGGGTTCCGAACAGTGAGCTTGCTCAGAACAAAAGAACTGTGCTTCCTACACACACGGGCCATATCTAGTTCAACTCTGCTTAGGAAACTGACAAGAACAGTAGGTCCTCTTCAGTCCAATACACTGTACTTGCTGGGAACAGACGCGAGTGCTATTTGCACTGTGTTCGGCAATGGGAGCAAAATAGGGACTCTTCTTACCAGAAAACAACTCTTGCTCGTAGGAGCAGAAACTGCATGGGATTCAACTCCATTTCTGATTGGGAAATAAATACTAGCTCGACTCACGAGAAAAACACTCTGCTTTTGAGAAAAGAGCACTCTTCTACTCTACTGTGTTTCCTATGGTGTCCAAACAGTGAGCTTGCTCAGAACAAAAGAACTGTGCTTCCTACACACACGGATCATATCTAGTTCAACTCTGCTTAGGAAACTGACAAGAACAGTAGATCCTCTTCAGGCCAATACACTTTACATGCTGGGAACAGACGCCAGTGCTATTTGCCTTGTGTATGACCATGGGAGCGCAATAGTGACTCTTCTAACCAGAAAACAACTCTTGCTCATAGGACCAGAAACTGCAAGTGATTCAACTCCATTTAGGACTTGGAAACAAACGCTAGCTCGCCTTACAAGAAACACACTCTGCTTTTGAGAAAAGGGCACTCTTCTACTCTACTGTGTTTCCTATGGTGTCCGAACAGTGAGCTTGCTCAGAACAAAAGAACTGTGCTTCCTACACACAGGGGCCATATATACTTGAACTCTGCTTAGGAAACTGACAAGAGCAGTAGCTCCTCTTCAGTCCAATACACTGTACTTGCTGGGAACAGACGCGAGTGCTACTTGCAATGTGTATGGCAATGGGAGCGCAATAGTGACTTTCCTTACCAGAAAACAACTCTTGCTCATAGGACCAGAAACTGCATGTGATTCAACTCCATGTAGGACTGGGAAACAAACGCTAGCTCGCCTTACAAGAAACACACTCGGCTTTTGAGAAAAGAGCACTCTTCTACTCTTCTGTGTTTCCCTTAGGGCCAGAACAGTGAGATTGCTCAGAACAAAAGAACTGTGCTTCCTACACACACGGCCATGTCTAGTTCAATTCTGCTTAGGAAACTGACAAGAATTGTAGATCCTCTTCAGTCCAATACACTGTACTTGCTGGGAACAGACGACAGTGCTATTAGCCCTGTGAATGGATATGGGAGCGCAATAGTGACTTTCCTTACCAGAAAACAACTCTTGTTCGTAGGACCAGAAACTGCATGTGATTCAACTCCATTTACAACTGGGAAATAAACGCTAGCCCGCCTTACAAAAACACACTCTGCTCTTGAGAAAAGAGCACTCTTCTACTCTACTGTGTTTCCTATGGGGTCCGAACAGTGAGCTTGCTCAGAACAAAAGAACTGTGCTTCCTACAAACACGGGCCATATCTAGTTCAACTCTGCTTTTGAAACTGACAATAACAGTAGTTCCTCTTCAGTCCAATACACTGTACGTGCTGGGAACAGACGCCAGTGCTATTTACCCTGTGTATGAGAAGGGGAGGGCAATAGTGACTCTTCTTACCAGAAAACAACTATTGCTCGTAGGACCAGAAACTGCATTGGATTAAACTCCATTTAGAACTGGAAAACAAACACTAGCTCGCCTGACGAAAAACTCACTCTGCTTTTGAGAAAGGAGCACTCTTCTACTCTACTGTGTTTCCTGTGGTGTCCGAACAGTGAGCTTGCTCAGAACAAAAGAACTGTGCTTCCTACACACACTGGCCATATCTAGTTCAACTCTTCTTAGGAAACAGACAAGAACAGTAGCTCCTCTTCAGTCCAACACAGTGTACTTGCTGGAAGCAGACGTGAGTGCTCTTTGCACTGTGTATGGCAATGGGAGCGCAATAGTGACTCTTCTTACCAGAAAACAACTCTTGCTCGAAAGACCAGAAACTGCATGTGACTCAACTGCATTTAGGACTGGGAAACAAACGCTAGGCCGCCTTACAAGAAACACACTCTGCTTTTTAGAAAAGAGAAGTCTTCTACTCTACTGTGTTTCTTATGGTGTCCGAAGAGTGAGCTTGCTCAGAACAAAAGAACTGTGCTTCCTACACACACGGGCTGTATCTAGTTCAACTCTGCTAAGGAAACTGACAAGAACTGTAGCTCCTCTTCAGTCCAATACACTGTACTTGCTGGGAACATACGAGAGTACTATTTGCACTGTGTATGTCAATGGGAGCACAATAGTGACTTTCCTTACCAGAAAACAACTCTTGCTCGTAGGACCGAAAACTGCATGTGATTCAACTCCATTTAGAACTGGGAAATAAACGCTAGCTCGCCTTACAAGAAACACACTCTGCTTTTGAGAAAGGAGCACTCTTCTACTCCACTGTGTTTCCTACGGGGCCAGAACAGTGATCTTGCTCAGAACAAAAGAACTGTGCTTCCTACACACACGGCCATATCTAGTTCAATTCTGCTTAAGAAACTGACAAGAACTGTAGATCCTCTTCAGTCCAATACACTGTACATGCTGGAAACAGACAGGAGTTCTATTTGCACTGTGTATGACAATGGGAGCACAACAGTGACTCTTATAACCAGAAAACAACTCTTGCTCGTAGGACCAGAATCTGCATGGGATTCAACTCCATTTCTGACTGGGAAACAAACACTAGCTCGCCTTACAAGAAACACACTCTGCTTTTGAGAAAAGAGCACTCTTCTACTCTACTGTGTTCCCTAAGGGGTCCGATAAATGAGCTTGCTCAGAATAAAAGAACTGTGCTTCCTACACACACGGGTCATATCTATTTCAACTCTGCTTAGAAAACTGACAAGAACAGTAGCTCCTCTTCATTCCAATTCACTGTACATGCTGGGAACAGACGCCAGTGCTATTTGCCCTGTGTATGACAATGGGAGCGCAATAGTGACTCTTCTTACCAGAAAACAACTCTTGCTGGTAGGACCAGAAACTGCACGTGATGCAACTCCATTTAGGACTGGAAAACAAACGCTAGCTCCCCTGACGAGAACCAAACTCTGCTTTTGAGAAAAGAGCACTCTTCTACTCTACTGTGTTTCCTATGGTGTCCGAACAGTGAGCTTGCTCATAACAAAAGAACTGTGCATCCTACACACACGGGCCATATCTAGTTCAACTCTGCATAGGAAACTGACAAGAACAGTAGCTCCTCTTCAGTTCAATACACTGTACTTGCTGGGAACAGACACGAGTGCTATTTGCACTGTGTATGGCAATGGGAGCACAATAGTGACTTTCCTTACCAGAAAAGAACTCTTGCTCGTAGGACCGAAAACTGCATGTGATTCATCTCCATTTAAAACTGGGAAATATACGCTAGCTCGCCTTACAAGAAACACACTCTGCTTTCTACTCCACTGTGTTTCCTACAGGCCAGAACAGTGAGCTTGCTCAGAACAAAAGGAATGTGCTTCCTACACACACGGGCTATATCTAGTTCAACTCTGCTTAGGAATCTGACAAGAACAGTAGATCCTCTATAGTCCAATACACTGTACATGCTTGGAACAGACGCCAGTGCTATTTGCCCTGTGTATGACAATGGGAGCGCAATAGTGACTCTTCTTACCAGAAAACAACTCTTGCTGTTAGGACCAGAAACTGCACGTGAAGCAACTCCATTTAGGACTGGAAAACAAACGCTAGCTCCCCTGACGAGAACCAAACTCTGCTTTTGGGAAAAGATCACTCTTCTACTCTACTGTGTTTCCTATGGTGTCCGAACAGTGAGCTTGCTCATAACAAAAGAACTGTGCTTCCTACACACATGGGCCATATCTAGTTCAACTCTGCATAGGAAGCTGACAAGAACAGTAGCTCCTCTTCAGTCCAATACACTGTACTTGCTGGGAACAGATACGAGTGCTATTTGCACTGTGTATGGCAATGGGAGCACAATAGTGACTTTCCTTACCAGAAAACAACTCTTGCTCATAGGACCAAAAACTGCATGTGATTCAACTCCATTTAGAACTGGGAAATAAATGCTAGCTTGCCTTACAAGAAAAACACTCTGCTTTTGAGAAAGGAGCACTCTTCTACTCCACTGTGGTTCCTACAGGGCCAGAACAGTGAGCTTGCTCAGAACAAAAGAACTGTGCTTCCTACACACACGGGCTACATCTAGTTCAACTCTGCTTTGGAATCTGACAAGAAGAGTAGATCCTCTCTAGTCCAATACACTGTACATGCTTGGAACAGACGCCAGTGCTATTTGCCCTGTGTATTACAATGGGAGCGCAATAGTGACTCTTCTTACCAGAAAACAACTCTTGCTGGTAGGACCAGAATCTGCATGGGATTCAACTCCATTTCTGACTGGGAAACAAATACTAGCTCGCCTTACAAGAAACACACTCTGCTTTTGAGAAAAGAGCACTCTTCTACTCTACTGTGTTTCCTAAGGGGTCCGATAAATGAGCTTGCTCAGAATAAAAGAACTGTGCTTCCTACTACACACGGGCCATATCTATTTCAACTCTGCTTAGGAAACTGACAAGAACAGTAGCTCCTCTTCATTCCAATTCACTGTACATGCTGGGAACAGACGCCAGTGCTATTTGCCCTGTGTATGACAATGGGAGCGCAATAGTGACTCTTCTTACCAGAAAACAACTCTTGCTGGTAGGACCAGAAACTGCAAGTGATGCAACTCTATTTAGGACTGGAAAACAAACGCTAGCTCCCCTGACGAGAACCAAACTCTGCTTTTGAGAAGAGAGCACTCTTCTACTCTACTGTGTTTCCTATGGTGTCCGAACAGTGAGCTTGCTCATAACAAAAGAACTGTGCTTCCTACACACACGGGCCATATCTAGTTCAACTCTGCATAGGAAACTGACAAGAACAGTAGCTCCTCTTTAGTCCAATACACTGTACTTGCTGGGAACAGACACGAGTGCTATTTGCACTGTGTATGGCAATGGGAGCACAATAGTGACTTTCCTTACCAGAAAAGAACTCTTGCTCGTAGGACCGAAAACTGCATGTGATTCATCTCCATTTAAAACTGGGAAATATACGCTAGCTCGCCTTACAAGAAACACACTCTGCTTTTGAGAAAAGAGCACTCTTCTACTCCACTGTGTTTCCTACAGGGCCAGAACGGTGAGCTTGCTCAGAACTAAAGAAATGTGCTTCCTACACACACAGGCTATATCTAGTTCAACTCTGCTTAGGAATCTGACAAGAACAGTAGATCCTCTATAGTCCAATACACTGTACATGCTTGGAACAGACGCCAGTGCTATTTGCCCTGTGTATGACAATGGGAGCGCAATAGTGACTCTTCTTACCAGAAAACAACTCTTCCTGGTAGGACCAAAAACTGCATCTGATTTAACTCCATTTAGGACTGGGAAACAAAAGCTAGATTGCCTTACAAGAAACACACTCGGCTTTTGAGAAAAGAGCACTCTTCTACTCTTCTGTGTTTCCCTTAGGGCCAGAACAGTGAGATTGCTCAGAACAAAAGAACTGTGCTTCCTACACACACGGCCATGTCTAGTTCAATTCTGCTTAGGAAACTGACAAGAATTGTAGATCCTCTTCAGTCCAATACACTGTACTTGCTGGGAACAGACGACAGTGCTATTAGCCCTGTGAATGGCAATGGGAGCGCAATAGTGACTTTCCTTACCAGAAAACAACTCTTGTTCGTAGGACCAGAAACTGCATGTGATTCAACTCCATTTACAACTGGGAAATAAACGCTAGCCCGCCTTACAAAAACACACTCTGCTCTTGAGAAAAGAGCACTCTTCTACTCTACTGTGTTTCCTATGGGGTCCGAACAGTGAGCTTGCTCAGAACAAAAGAACTGTGCTTCCTACAAACACGGGCCATATCTAGTTCAACTCTGCTTTTGAAACTGACAATAACAGTAGTTCCTCTTCAGTCCAATACACTGTACTTCCTGGGAACAGACGCCAGTGCTATTTACCCTGTGTATGACAAGGGGAAGGCAATAGTGACTCTTCATACCAGAAAACAACTATTGCTCGTAGGACCAGAAACTGCATTGGATTAAACTCCATTTAGAACTGGAAAACAAACACTAGCTCGCCTGACGAAAAACTCACTCTGCTTTTGAGAAAGGAGCACTCTTCTACTCTACTGTGTTTCCTGTGGTGTCCGAACAGTGAGCTTGCTCAGAACAAAAGAACTGTGCTTCCTACACACACTGGCCATATCTAGTTCAACTCTTCTTAGGAAACAGACAAGAACAGTAGCTCCTCTTCAGTCCAACACAGTGTACTTGCTGGAAGCAGACGTGAGTGCTCTTTGCACTGTGTATGGCAATGGGAGCGCAATAGTGACTCTTCTTACCAGAAAACAACTCTTGCTCGAAGGACCAGAAACTGCATGTGACTCAACTCCATTTCTAACTGGGAAACAAACGCTAGCACGCCATAGAAGAAACACACTCTGCTTTTGAGAAAAGAGCACTCTTCTACTCTACTGTTTTTCCTATGGGGTCCAAACAGTGAGCTTGCTCAGAACAAAAGAACTGTGCTTCTTACACACACGAGCCAAATCTAGTTCAACTCTGCTTAGGAAACTGACAGGAACAGTAGATCCTCTTCAGGCCAATACACTTTACATGCTGGGAACAAATGCCAGTGCTGTTTGCCCTGTCTATGACCATGGGAGCGCAATAGTGACTCTTTTTACCAGAAAACAACTCTTGCTCATAGGACCAGAAACTGATTGTGATTCAACTACATTTAGGACTGGGAAACAAACGCTAGCTCGCCTTACAAGAAACACACTCTGCTTTTGAGAAAAGGGCACTCTTCTACTCTACTGTGTTTCCTATGGGGTCCGAACAGTGAGCTTGCTCAGAACAAAAGAACTGTGCTTCCTACACACACGGGCCATATCTAGTTCAACTCTGCTTAGGAAAGTGACAAGAACAGTAGATCCTCTTCAGTCGAATACACTGTACATGCTGGGAACTGACGCCAGTGCTATTTGCCCTGTGTATGACAATGGGAGCACAATAGTGACTCTTTTACCAGAAAACAACTCTTGCTCGTAGGACCAGAAACTGCATGTGACTCAACTCCATTTAGGACTGGGAAACAAACGCTAGCTCGCCCTGCAAGAAACACACTCTGCTCTTGAGAAAAGAGCACTCTTCTACTCTACTGTGTTCCCTATGGGGTCCTAACAGTGAGCTTGCTCAGAACAAAAGAACTGTGCCTCCTACACACACGGGCCATATCTAGTTCAACTCTGCTTAGGAAACTGACAAGAACAGTAGCTCCTCTTCAGTCCAATACACTGTACTGCTGGAAACAGAAGCGAGTGCTATTTGCACTGTTTATGGCAATGGGAGCGCAATAGTGACTCTTCTTACCAGAAAACAACTCTTGCTCGTAGGACCAGAAACTGCATGTGATTCAACTCCATTTAGGACTGGGAAATAAACGCTAGCTCGCCTTACAAGAAACACACTCTGCTTTTGAGAAAAGGGCACTCTTTTACTCTACTGTGTTCCCTATGGGGTCCGAACAGTGAGCTTGCTCAGAAAAAATGAACTGTGCTTCCTACACACAGGGGCCATATAGAGTTCAACTTTGCTTATGAAACTGACAAGAGCAGTAGCTCCTCTTCAGTCCAATACACTGTACTTGCTGGGAACAGACGCGAGTCTTATTTGCACTGTGTATGGCAATGGGAGCACAATAGTGACTTTCCTTACCAGAAAACAACTCTTGCTCATAGGACCAGAAACTGCATGGGATTCAACTCCATTTAGGACTGGGAAACAAACGCTAGCTCGCCTTACAAGAAACACACTCGGCTTTTGAGAAAAGAGCACTCTTCTACTCTTCTGTGTTTCACTTAGGGCCAGAACAGTGAGATTGCTCAGAACAAAAGAACTGTGCTTCCTACACACGGCCATGTCTAGTTCAATTCTGCTTAGGAAACTGACAAGAACTGTAGATCCTCTTCAGTCCAATACACTGTACTTGCTGGGAACAGACGCGAGTGCTATTTGCACTGTGAATGGCAATGGGAGTGAAATAGTGACTGTTCTTACCAGAAAACAGCTCTTGCTCGTAGGAATAGAAAATGCATGTGATTCAACTCCATTTCTGAATGGTAAACAAACACTAGCTCGCCTTACAAGAAACACACTCTGCTTTTGAGAAAAGATCACACTTCTACTCTACTGTGTTTCCTATGGTGTCCGAACTGTGAGCTTGCTCAGAACAAAAGAACTGTGCTTCCTACACACATGGGCCATAACTAGTTCAATTCTGCTTAGGAAACTGACAAGAAGAATAGATTCTCTACAGTCCAATACACTGTACATGCTGAGAACAGACGCCAGTGCTATTTACCCTGTGTATGACAGTGGGAGCACAATAGTGACTCTTCTTACCAGAAAACAACTCTTGCTCATAGGACAAGAAACTGCACGTGACGCAACTCCATTTAGGACTGGAAAACAAACGCTAGCTCGCCTTACAAGAAACACTCTGCTTTTGAGAAAAAAGCACTCTACTACTCTACTGTGTTTACTATGGGTTCCGAACAGTGAGCTTGCTCAGAACAAAAGAACTGTGCTTCCTACACACACGGGCCATATCTAGTTCAACTCTGCTTAGGAAACTGACAAGAACAGTAGGTCCTCTTCAGTCCAATACACTGTACTTGCTGGGAACAGACGCGAGTGCTATTTGCACTGTGTTCGGCAATGGGTGCGAAATAGAGACTCTTCTTACCAGAAAACAACTCTTGCTCGTAGGAGCAGAAACTGCATGGGATTCAACTCCATTTCTGATTGGGAAATAAATACTAGCTCGTCTCACGAGAAAAACACTCTGCTTTTGAGAAAAGAGCACTCTTCTACTCTACTGTGTTTCCTATGGTGTCCAAACAGTGAGCTTGCTCAGAACAAAAGAACTGTGCTTCCTACACACACGGATCATATCTAGTTCAACTCTGCTTAGGAAACTGACAAGAACAGTAGATCCTCTTCAGGCCAATACACTTTACATGCTGGGAACAGACGCCAGTGCTTTTTGCCTTGTGTATGACCATGGGAGCGCAATAGTGACTCTTCTAACCAGAAAACAACTCTTGCTCATAGGAACAGAAACTGCAAGTGATTCAACTCCATTTAGGACTTGGAAACAAACGCTAGCTCGCCTTACAAGAAACACACTCTGCTTTTGAGAAAAGGGCACTCTTCTACTCTACTGTGTTTCCTATGGTGTCCGAACAGTGAGCTTGCTCAGAACAAAAGAACTGTGCTTCCTACACACAGGGGCCATATATACTTCAACTCTGCTTAGGAAACTGACAAGAGCAGTAGCTCCTCTTCAGTCCAATACACTGTACTTGCTGGGAACAGACGCGAGTGCTACTTGCAATGTGTATGGCAATGGGAGCGCAATAGTGACTTTCCTTACCAGAAAACAACTCTTGCTCATAGGACCAGAAACTGCATGTGATTCAACTCCATGTAGGACTGGGAAACAAACGCTAGCTCGCCTTACAAGAAACACACTCGGCTTTTGAGAAAAGAGCACTCTTCTACTCTTCTGTGTTTCCCTTAGGGCCAGAACAGTGAGATTGCTCAGAACAAAAGAACTGTGCTTCCTACACACACGGCCATGTCTAGTTCAATTCTGCTTAGGAAACTGACAAGAATTGTAGATCCTCTTCAGTCCAATACACTGTACTTGCTGGGAACAGACGACAGTGCTATTAGCCCTGTGAATGGCAATGGGAGCGCAATAGTGACTTTCCTTACCAGAAAACAACTCTTGTTCGTAGGACCAGAAACTGCATGTGATTCAACTCCATTTACAACTGGGAAATAAACGCTAGCCCGCCTTACAAAAACACACTCTGCTCTTGAGAAAAGAGCACTCTTCTACTCTACTGTGTTTCCTATGGGGTCCGAACAGTGAGCTTGCTCAGAACAAAAGAACTGTGCTTCCTACAAACACGGGCCATATCTAGTTCAACTCTGCTTTTGAAACTGACAATAACAGTAGTTCCTCTTCAGTCCAATACACTGTACGTGCTGGGAACAGACGCCAGTGCTATTTACCCTGTGTATGACAAGGGGAAGGCAATAGTGACTCTTCATACCAGAAAACAACTATTGCTCGTAGGACCAGAAACTGCATTGGATTAAACTCCATTTAGAACTGGAAAACAAACACTAGCTCGCCTGACGAAAAACTCACTCTGCTTTTGAGAAAGGAGCACTCTTCTACTCTACTGTGTTTCCTGTGGTGTCCGAACAGTGAGCTTGCTCAGAACAAAAGAACTGTGCTTCCTACACACACTGGCCATATCTAGTTCAACTCTTCTTAGGAAACAGACAAGAACAGTAGCTCCTCTTCAGTCCAACACAGTGTACTTGCTGGAAGCAGACGTGAGTGCTCTTTGCACTGTGTATGGCAATGGGAGCGCAATAGTGACTCTTCTTACCAGAAAACAACTCTTGCTCGAAGGACCAGAAACTGCATGTGACTCAACTCCATTTAGGACTGGGAAACAAACGCTAGCACGCCATAGAAGAAACACACTCTGCTTTTGAGAAAAGAGCACTCTTCTACTCTACTGTTTTTCCTATGGGGTCCAAACAGTGAGCTTGCTCAGAACAAAAGAACTGTGCTTCCTACACACACGAGCCAAATCTAGTTCAACTCTGCTTAGGAAACTGACAGGAACAGTAGATCCTCTTCAGGCCAATACACTTTACATGCTGGGAACAAATGCCAGTGCTGTTTGCCCTGTCTATGACCATGGGAGCGCAATAGTGACTCTTTTTACCAGAAAACAACTCTTGCTCATAGGACCAGAAACTGATTGTGATTCAACTACATTTAGGACTGGGAAACAAACGCTAGCTCGCCTTACAAGAAACACACTCTGCTTTTGAGAAAAGGGCACTCTTCTACTCTACTGTGTTTCCTATGGGGTCCGAACAGTGAGCTTGCTCAGAACAAAAGAACTGTGCTTCCTACACACACGGGCCATATCTAGTTCAACTCTGCTTAGGAAAGTGACAAGAACAGTAGATCCTCTTCAGTCCAATACACTGTACTTGCTGGGAACATACGAGAGTACTATTTGCACTGTGTATGTCAATGGGAGCACAATAGTGACTTTCCTTACCAGAAAACAACTCTTGCTCGTAGGACCGAAAACTGCATGTGATTCAACTCCATTTAGAACTGGGAAATAAACGCTAGCTCGCCTTACAAGAAACACACTCTGCTTTTGAGAAAGGAGCACTCTTCTACTCCACTGTGTTTCCTACGGGGCCAGAACAGTGATCTTGCTCAGAACAAAAGAACTGTGCTTCCTACACACACGGCCATATCTAGTTCAATTCTGCTTAAGAAACTGACAAGAACTGTAGATCCTCTTCAGTCCAATACACTGTACATGCTGGAAACAGACAGGAGTTCTATTTGCACTGTGTATGACAATGGGAGCACAACAGTGACTCTTATAACCAGAAAACAACTCTTGCTCGTAGGACCAGAATCTGCATGGGATTCAACTCCATTTCTGACTGGGAAACAAACACTAGCTCGCCTTACAAGAAACACACTCTGCTTTTGAGAAAAGAGCACTCTTCTACTCTACTGTGTTCCCTAAGGGGTCCGATAAATGAGCTTGCTCAGAACAAAAGAACTGTGCTTCCTACACACACGGGCCATAACTAGTTCAATTCTGCTTAGGAAACTGACAAGAAGAATAGATTCTCTACAGTCCAATACACTGTACATGCTGAGAACAGACGCCAGTGCTATTTACCCTGTGTATGACAGTGGGAGCACAATAGTGACTCTTCTTACCAGAAAACAACTCTTGCTCATAGGACAAGAAACTGCACGTGACGCAACTCCATTTAGGACTGGAAAACAAACGCTAGCTCGCCTTACAAGAAACACACTCTGCTTTTGAGAAAAAAGCACTCTACTACTCTACTGTGTTTACTATGGGTTCCGAACAGTGAGCTTGCTCAGAACAAAAGAACTGTGCTTCCTACACACACGGGCCATATCTAGTTCAACTCTGCTTAGGAAACTGACAAGAACAGTAGGTCCTCTTCAGTCCAATACACTGTACTTGCTGGGAACAGACGCGAGTGCTATTTGCACTGTGTTCGGCAATGGGAGCGAAATAGGGACTCTTCTTACCAGAAAACAACTCTTGCTCGTAGGAGCAGAAACTGCATGGGATTCAACTCCATTTCTGATTGGGAAATAAATACTAGCTCGTCTCACGAGAAAAACACTCTGCTTTTGAGAAAAGAGCACTCTTCTACTCTACTGTGTTTCCTATGGTGTCCAAACAGTGAGCTTGCTCAGAACAAAAGAACTGTGCTTCCTACACACTCGGGCCATATCTAGTTCAACTCTGCTTAGGAAACTGACAAGAACAGTAGCTCCTCTTTAGTCCAATACACTGTACTGCTGGAAACAGAAGCGAGTGCTATTTGCACTGTTTATGGCAATGGGAGCGCAATAGTGACTCTTCTTACCAGAAAACAACTCTTGCTCGTAGGACCAGAAACTGCATGTGATTCAACTCCATTTAGGACTGGGAAATAAACGCTAGCTCGCCTTACAAGAAACACACTCTGCTTTTGAGAAAAGGGCACTCTTCTACTCTACTGTGTTCCCTATGGGGTCCGAACAGTGAGCTTGCTCAGAACAAAAGAACTGTGCTTCCTGCACACAGGGGTCATATAGAGTTCAACTTTGCTTATGAAACTGACAAGAGCAGTAGCTCCTCTTCAGTCCAATACACTGTACTTGCTGGGAACAGACGCGAGTCCTATTTGCACTGTGTATGGCAATGGGAGCGCAATAGTGACTTTCCTTACCAGAAAACAACTCTTGCTCATAGGACCAGAAACTGCATGGGATTCAACTCCATTTAGGACTGGGAAACAAACGCTAGCTCGCCTTACAAGAAACACACTCGGCTTTTGAGAAAAGAGCACTCTTCTACTCTTCTGTGTTTCACTTAGGGCCAGAACAGTGAGATTGCTCAGAACAAAAGAACTGTGCTTCCTACACACGGCCATGTCTAGTTCAATTCTGCTTAGGAAACTGACAAGAAGTGTAGATCCTCTTCAGTCCAATACACTGTACTTGCTGGGAACAGACGCGAGTGCTATTTGCACTGTGAATGGCAATGGGAGTGAAATAGTGACTGTTCTTACCAGAAAACAGCTCTTGCTCGTAGGAATAGAAAATGCATGTGATTCAACTCCATTTCTGAATGGTAAACAAACACTAGCTCGCCTTACAAGAAACACACTCTGCTTTTGAGAAAAGATCTCACTTCTACTCTACTGTGTTTCCTATGGGGTCCGAACTGTGAGCTTGCTCAGAACAAAAGAACTGTGCTTCCTACACACATGGGCCATAACTAGTTCAATTCTGCTTAGGAAACTGACAAGAAGAATAGATTCTCTACAGTCCAATACACTGTACATGCTGAGAACAGACGCCAGTGCTATTTACCCTGTGTATGACAGTGGGAGCACAATAGTGACTCTTCTTACCAGAAAACAACTCTTGCTCATAGGACAAGAAACTGCACGTGATGCAACTCCATTTAGGACTGGAAAACAAACGCTAGCTCGCCTTACAAGAAACACACTCTGCTTTTGAGAAAAAAGCACTCTACTACTCTACTGTGTTTACTATGGGTTCCGAACAGTGAGCTTGCTCAGAACAAAAGAACTGTGCTTCCTACACACACGGGCCATATCTAGTTCAACTCTGCTTAGGAAACTGACAAGAACAGTAGGTCCTCTTCAGTCCAATACACTGTACTTGCTGGGAACAGACGCGAGTGCTATTTGCACTGTGTTCGGCAATGGGAGCGAAATAGGGACTCTTCTTACCAGAAAACAACTCTTGCTCGTAGGAGCAGAAACTGCATGGGATTCAACTCCATTTCTGATTGGGAAATAAATACTAGCTCGTCTCACGAGAAAAACACTCTGCTTTTGAGAAAAGAGCACTCTTCTACTCTACTGTGTTTCCTATGGTGTCCAAACAGTGAGCTTGCTCAGAACAAAAGAACTGTGCTTCCTACACACACGGCCATGTCTAGTTCAATTCTGCTTAGGAAACTGACAAGAATTGTAGATCCTCTTCAGTCCAATACACTGTACTTGCTGGGAACAGACGACAGTGCTATTAGCCCTGTGAATGGCAATGGGAGCGCAATAGTGACTTTCCTTACCAGAAAACAACTCTTGTTCGTAGGACCAGAAACTGCATGTGATTCAACTCCATTTACAACTGGGAAATAAACGCTAGCCCGCCTTACAAAAACACACTCTGCTCTTGAGAAAAGAGCACTCTTCTACTCTACTGTGTTTCCTATGGGGTCCGAACAGTGAGCTTGCTCAGAACAAAAGAACTGTGCTTCCTACAAACACGGGCCATATCTAGTTCAACTCTGCTTTTGAAACTGACAATAACAGTAGTTCCTCTTCAGTCCAATACACTGTACGTGCTGGGAACAGACGCCAGTGCTATTTACCCTGTGTATGAGAAGGGGAGGGCAATAGTGACTCTTCTTACCAGAAAACAACTATTGCTCGTAGGACCAGAAACTGCATTGGATTAAACTCCATTTAGAACTGGAAAACAAACACTAGCTCGCCTGACGAAAAACTCACTCTGCTTTTGAGAAAGGAGCACTCTTCTACTCTACTGTGTTTCCTGTGGTGTCCGAACAGTGAGCTTGCTCAGAACAAAAGAACTGTGCTTCCTACACACACTGGCCATATCTAGTTCAACTCTTCTTAGGAAACAGACAAGAACAGTAGCTCCTCTTCAGTCCAACACAGTGTACTTGCTGGAAGCAGACGTGAGTGCTCTTTGCACTGTGTATGGCAATGGGAGCGCAATAGTGACTCTTCTTACCAGAAAACAACTCTTGCTCGAAGGACCAGAAACTGCATGTGACTCAACTGCATTTAGGACTGGGAAACAAACGCTAGGCCGCCTTACAAGAAACACACTCTGCTTTTGAGAAAAGAGAAGTCTTCTACTCTACTGTGTTTCCTATGGTGTCCGAAGAGTGAGCTTGCTCAGAACAAAAGAACTGTGCTTCCTACACACACGGGCTGTATCTAGTTCAACTCTGCTAAGGAAACTGACAAGAACTGTAGCTCCTCTTCAGTCCAATACACTGTACTTGCTGGGAACAAACGAGAGTACTATTTGCACTGTGTATGTCAATGGGAGCACAATAGTGACTTTCCTTACCAGAAAACAACTCTTGCTCGTAGGACCGAAAACTGCATGTGATTCAACTCCATTTAGAACTGGGAAATAAACGCTAGCTCGCCTTACAAGAAACACACTCTGCTTTTGAGAAAGGAGCACTCTTCTACTCCACTGTGTTTCCTACGGGGCCAGAACAGTGATCTTGCTCAGAACAAAAGAACTGTGCTTCCTACACACACGGCCATATCTAGTTCAATTCTGCTTAAGAAACTGACAAGAACTGTAGATCCTCTTCAGTCCAATACACTGTACATGCTGGAAACAGACAGGAGTTCTATTTGCACTGTGTATGACAATGGGAGCACAACAGTGACTCTTATAACCAGAAAACAACTCTTGCTCGTAGGACCAGAATCTGCATGGGATTCAACACCATTTCTGACTGGGAAACAAACACTAGCTCGCCTTACAAGAAACACACTCTGCTTTTGAGAAAAGAGCACTCTTCTACTCTACTGTGTTCCCTAAGGGGTCCGATAAATGAGCTTGCTCAGAATAAAAGAACTGTGCTTCCTACACACACGGGTCATATCTATTTCAACTCTGCTTAGGAAACTGACAAGAACAGTAGCTCCTCTTCATTCCAATTCACTGTACATGCTGGGAACAGACGCCAGTGCTATTTGCCCTGTGTATGACAATGGGAGCGCAATAGTGACTCTTCTTACCAGAAAACAACTCTTGCTGGTAGGACCAGAAACTGCACGTGATGCAACTCCATTTAGGACTGGAAAACAAACGCTAGCTCCCCTGACGAGAACCAAACTCTGCTTTTGAGAAAAGAGCACTCTTCTACTCTACTGTGTTTCCTATAGGGCCAGAACAGTGAGCTTGCTCAGAACAAAAGAACTGTGCTTCATACACACACGGACATATCTAGCTCAATTCTGCTTAGGAAACTGACAAGAACAGTAGCTCCTCTTCAGTCCAATACACTGTACTTGCTGGGAACAGATACGAGTGCTATTTGCACTGTGTATGGCAATGGGAGCACAATAGTGACTTTCCTTACCAGAAAACAACTCTTGCTCATAGGACCAAAAACTGCATGTGATTCATCTCCATTTAGAACTGGGAAATAAATGCTAGCTTGCCTTACAAGAAAAACACTCTGCTTTTGAGAAAGGAGCACTCTTCTACTCCACTGTGTTTCCTACAGGGCCAGAACAGTGAGCTTGCTCAGAACAAAAGAACTGTGCTTCCTACACACACGGGCTATATCTAGTTCAACTCTGCTTTGGAATCTGACAAGAACAGTAGATCCTCTCTAGTCCAATACACTGTACATGCTTGGAACAGACGCCAGTGCTATTTGCCCTGTGTATGACAATGGGAGCGCAATAGTGACTCTTCTTACCAGAAAACAACTCTTGCTGGTAGGACCAGAATCTGCATGAGATTCAACTCCATTTCTGACTGGGAAACAAATACTAGCTCGCCTTACAAGAAACACACTCTGCTTTTGAGAAAAGAGCACTCTTCTACTCTACTGTGTTTCCTAAGGGGTCCGATAAATGAGCTTGCTCAGAATAAAAGAACTGTGCTTCCTACTACACACGGGCCATATCTATTTCAACTCTGCTTAGGAAACTGACAAGAACAGTAGCTCCTCTTCATTCCAATTCACTGTACATGCTGGGAACAGACGCCAGTGCTATTTGCCCTGTGTATGACAATGGGAGCGCAATAGTGACTCTTCTTACCAGAAAACAACTCTTGCTGGTAGGACCAGAAACTGCAAGTGATGCAACTCTATTTAGGACTGGAAAACAAACGCTAGCTCCCCTGACGAGAACCAAACTCTGCTTTTGAGAAGAGAGCACTCTTCTACTCTACTGTGTTTCCTATGGTGTCCGAACAGTGAGCTTGCTCATAACAAAAGAACTGTGCTTCCTACACACACGGGCCATATCTAGTTCAACTCTGCATAGGAAACTGACAAGAACAGTACCTCCTCTTTAGTCCAATACACTGTACTTGCTGGGAACAGACACGAGTGCTATTTGCACTGTGTATGGCAATGGGAGCACAATAGTGACTTTCCTTACCAGAAAAGAACTCTTGCTCGTAGGACCGAAAACTGCATGTGATTCATCTCCATTTAAAACTGGGAAATATACGCTAGCTCGCCTTACAAGAAACACACTCTGCTTTTGAGAAAAGAGCACTCTTCTACTCCACTGTGTTTCCTACAGGGCCAGAACGGTGAGCTTGCTCAGAACTAAAGAAATGTGCTTCCTACACACACGGGCTATATCTAGTTCAACTCTGCTTAGGAATCTGACAAGAACAGTAGATCCTCTATAGTCCAATACACTGTACATGCTTGGAACAGATGCCAGTGCTATTTGCCCTGTGTATGACAATGGGAGCACAATAGTGACTCTTCTTACCAGAAAACAACTCTTCCTGGTAGGACCAAAAACTGCATCTGATTTAACTCCATTTAGGACTGGGAAACAAAAGCTAGATTGCCTTACAAGAAACACACTCTGCTTTTGGGAAAAGATCACTCTTCTACTCTACTGTGTTTCCTATAGGGCCAGAACAGTGAGCTTGCTCAGAACAAAAGAACTGTGCTTCCTATACACACGGGCCATATCTAGTTCAACTCTACTTAGGAAAGTGACAAGAACAGTAGCTCCTCTTCAGTCCAATACACTGTACTTGCTGGGAACAGACGCGAGTGCTATTTGCACTGTGTATGGCAATGGGAGCGCAATAGTGACTTTCCTTACCAGAAAACATCTCTTGCTGGTAGGACCAAAAACTGCATGGGATTCAACTCCATTTAGGACTGGGAAACAAACGCTAGCTAGCCTTACAATAAACACACTCTGCTTTTGAGAAAAGAGCACTCTTCTACTCTACTGTGTTTCCTATGGGTTCCGAAGAGTGAGCTTGCTCAGAACAAAAGAACTGTGCTTCCTACACACACGGGCTATATCTAGTTCAACTCTGCTTAGGAATCTGACAAGAACAGTAGATCCTCTTCAGTCCAGTACACTGTACTTGCTAAGAGCAGACAACAGTGCTATTTGCCCTGTGTATGACAATGGGATCGCAATAGTGACTCTTCTTACCAGAAAATCATTCTTGGTCGTAGGACCAGAAATTGCATGGGATTCAACTCCATTTTTGACTGGGAAACAAACAATAGCTCGCCTTACAAGAAACACACTCTGCTTTTGAGAAAAGAGCACTCTTCTACTCTACTTGTTTCCTATAGTGCCAGAACTATGAGCTTGCTCAGAACAAAAGAACTGTGCTTCCTACACACAGGGGCCATATCTAGTTCAATTCTGCTTAGGATACTGACAAGAACCATAGCTTCCCTTCATTCAAATACACTGTACATGCTGGGAACAGACGCCAGTGCTAATTGCCCTGTGTATGACAATGGGAGTGCAACAGTTACTTTCCTTACCAGAAAACAACTCTTGCTTGCAGGACCAGAAACTGCATGTGATTCAACTCCATTTAGGACTGGGAAACAAACGCTAGCTCGCCTTACAAGAAACACACTCTGCTTTTGAGAAAAGAGCACTCTTCTACTCTACTGTGTTTTCTGTGGGGTCCGAACAGTGAGCTTGCTCAGAACAAATGAACTGTGCTTCCTACACACACGGGCCATATCTAGTTCAATTCAGCTTAGGAAACTGACAAGAACAGTAAATCCTCTTCAGTCCAATACACTGTACTTGCTGGGAACAGACGCCAGTGCTATTGCCCTGTGTATAACAATTTGTGCACAATAGTGACTCTTCTTACCAGAAAACAACTCTTGCTCACAGGACCAAATACTGCATGTTACTCAACTCCATTTGGGACTGGGAAACAAACGCTAGCTCGCCTTACAAGAAACACACTCTGCTTTTGAGAAAATAGCACTCTTCTACTCTACTGTGTTTCCTATAGTGCCAGAACTGTGAGCTTGCTCAGAACAAAAGAACTGTGCTTCCTACACACACGGGCCATATCTAGTTCAATTCGGCTTAGGAAACTGACAAGAACAGTAGATCCTCTTCAGTCCAATACACTGTACATGCTGCGAACAGACGCCAGTGCTCTTTGCCCTGTGTGTGACAATGGGAGCGCAATAGTGACTCTTCTTACCGGAAAACAACTCTTGCTCGTAGGACCAGACTGCATGTGATTAAACTCCATTTAACACTGGGAAACAAACGCTAGCTCGCCTTACAAGAAACACACTCTGCTTTTGAGAAAAGAGCACTCATCTACTCTACAGTTTTCCTATGGGGTCCGAACAGTGAGCTTGCTCAGAACAAAAGAACTGTGCTTCCTACACACACGGGCCATATCTAGTTCAACTCTGCTTAGGAAAGTGACAAGAACAGTAGCTCCTCTTCAGTCCAATACACTGTACTTGCTGGGAACAGACGCGAGTGCTTTTGCACTGTGTATGGCAATGGGAGCGCAATAGTGACTTTCCTTACCAGAAAACAACTCTTGCTTGTAGGACCAAAAACTGCATGTGATTTAACTCCATTTAGGACTGGGAAACAAACACTAGCTCGCCTTACAAGAAACAAACTCTGCTTTTGGGAAAAGATCACTCTTCTACTCTACTGTGTTTCCTGTAGGTCCCGAACAGTGAGCTTGCTCAGAACAAAAGAACTGTGCTTCCTACACACACGGACCATATCTAGTTCAACTCCGCTTAAGAAACTGACAAGAACAGTAGCTCCTCTTCAGTCCAATACACTGTACTTGCTGGGAACAGACGCGAGTGCTATTTGCACTGTGTATGGCAATGGGAGCACAATAGTGACTCTTCTTACCAGAAAACAACACTTGCTCGTAGGACCAGAAACTGCATGTGACTCAACTCCATTTAGGACTGGGAAAAATATCGCTAGCTCGCCTTACAACAAACACACTCTGCTTTTGAGAAAAGAGCACTCTTCTACTCTACTGATTTTCCTATAGGTTCCAAACAGTGAGCTTGCTCAGAACAAAAGAACTGTGCTTCCTACACACACGGGGGATATCTAGTTCAATTCTGCGTAAATACCTGACAAGAACAGTAGATCCTCTTCAGTCCAAAACACTGAACATGCTGGGAACAGACATCAGTGCTATATGCCCTGTGTATGACAAAGGGAGCTCAATAGTGACTCTTCTTACCAGAAGACAACTCTTGCTCGTAGGACCAGAAACTGCATGTGATTCAACTCCATTTAGGACTGGGAAACAAACGCTAGCTCGCCTTACAAGAAACACACTCTGCTTTTGAGAAAAGAGCAGTCGTCTGCTCTACTGTGTTTCATATGGGGTCCGAACAGTGAGCTTGCTCAGAACAAAAGAACTGTGCTTCCTACACACACGGGCCATATCTAGTTCAATTCTGGTTAGGATACTGACAAGAACAGTAGCTTCCCTTCATTCAAATACACTGTACATGCTGGAAACAGACGCCAGTGCTAATTGCCCTGTGTATGACAATGGGAGCGCAATAGTTACTTTCCTTACCAGAAAACAACTCTTGCTCGTAGGACCAGAAACTGCATGTGATTCAACTCCATTTAGGACTGGGAAACAAACGCTAGCTCGCCTTACAGGAAACACACTCTGCTGTTGAGAAAAGAGCACTCTTCTACTCTACTGTGTTTCCTATGGGGTCCAAACAGTGAGCTTTCTCAGAACAAAAGAACTGTGCTTCCTACACACGGGCCATATCTAGTTCAACTCTGCTTAGGAAACTGACAAGAACAGTAGATCCTCTTCAGTCAAATACACTGTACATGCTGGGAACAGACGCGAGTGCTATTTGCACTGTGTATGGCAATGGGAGCGCAATAGTGACTTTCCTTACCAGAAAACATCTCTTGCTGGTAGGACCAAAAACTGCATGGGATTCAACTCGATTTAGGACTGGGAAACAAACGCTAGCTTGCCTTACAATAAACACACTCTGCTTTTGAGAAAAGAGCACTCTTCTACTCTACTGTGTTTCCTATGGGTTCCAAACAGTGAGCTTGCTCAGAAAAAAAGAACTGTGCTTCCTACACACACGGGCTATGTCTAGTTCAACTCTGCTTAGGAATCTGACAAGAACAGTAGATCCTCTTCAGTCCAGTACACTGTACTTGCTAAGAGCAGACACCAGTGATATTTGCCCTGTGTATGACAATGGGATCGCAATAGTGACTCTTCTTACCAGAAAATCATTCTTGGTCGTAGGACCAGAAATTGCATGGGATTCAACTCCATTTTTGACTGGGAAACAAACAATAGCTCGCCTTACAAGAAACACACTCTGCTTTTGAGAAAAGAGCAATCTTATACTCTACTTGTTTCCTATATTGCCAGAACTGTGAGCTTGCTCAGAACAAAAGAACTGTGCTTCCTACACACAGGGGCCATATCTAGTTCAATTCTGCTTAGGATACTGACAAGAACAGTAGCTTCCCTTCATTCAAATACACTGTACATGCTGGGAACAGACGCCAGTGCTAATTGCCCTGTGTATGACAATGGGAGAGCAATAGTTACTTTCCTTACCAGAAAACAACTCTTGCTCGTAGGACCAGAAACTGTATGTGATTCAACTCCATTTAGAACTGGGAAACAAACGCTAGCTCGCCTTACAGGAAACACACTCTGCTTTTGAGAAAAGAGCACTCTTCTACTCTACTGTGTTTTCTGTGGGATCCGAACAGTGAGCTTGCTCAGAACAAAAGAACTGTGCTTCCTACTCACACGGGCCATATCTAGTTCAATTCAGCTTAGGAAACTGACAAGAACAGTAAATCCTCTTCAGTCCAATACACTGTACTTGCTGGGAACAGACGCCAGTGCTATTTGCCCTGAGTATAACAATGGGAGCACAATAGTGACTCTTCTTACCAGAAAACAACTCTTGCTCATAGGACCAAATACTGCATGTTACTCAACTCCATTTGGGACTGGGAAACAAACGCTAGCTCGCCTTACAAGAAACACACTCTGCTTTTGATTAAAGAGCACTCTTCTACTCTACTGTGTTTCCTATAGTGCCAGAACTGTGAGCTTGCTCCGAACAAAAGAACTGTGCTTCCTACACACACAGGCCATATCTAGTTCAATTCTGCTTAGGAAACTGACAAGAACAGTAGATCCTCTTCAGTCCAATACACTGTACATGCTGGGAACAGACACCAGTGCTATTTCCCCTGTGTATGACAATGGCAGCGCAACAGTGACTCTTCTTACCAGAAAACAACTCTTGCTCATAGGACCAGAAACTGCATGTGATTGAACTCCATTTATGACTGGGAAACAAACGCTAGCTCGCCTTACAAGAAACACACTCTGCTTTGGAGAAAAGAGCACTCTTCTACTCTAATGTGTTTCCTATAGTGCCAGAACAGTGAGCTTGCTCAGAACAAAAGAACTGTGCTTCCTACACACACGGGCTATATCTAGTTCAACTCTGCTTAGGAATCTGACAAGAACAGTAAATCCTCTTCAGTCCAATACACTGTACATGCTGGGAACAGACGCGAGTGCTTTTCCACTGTGTATGGCAATGGGAGCGCAATAGTTACTCTTCATACCAGAAAACAACTCTTGCTCTTAGGACCAGAAACTCCATGTGATTCAATTCCCTTTAGGACTGGGAAACAAACGCTAGCTCGCCTTACAAGAAACACACTCTGCTTTTGAGAAAAGAGCACTCTACTACTCTACTGTTTTTCCTATGGGGTACAAACAGTGAGCTTTCTCAGAACAAAAGAACTGTGCTTCCTACACACACGGGCCATATCTAGTTCAACTTTGCTTAGAAAACTGACAAGAACAGTGGCTCCTCTTCAGTCCAATACACTGTAATTGCTGAGAACAGAAGCGAGTGCATTTGCACTGTGTATGGCAATGGGAGCGCAATAGTGACTTTCCTTACCAGAAAAAAACTCTTGCTCATAGGACCAGAAACTGCATGGGATTCAAATCCATTTCTGACTGGGATACAAACACTAGCTTGCCTTACAAGAAACACAATCTGCGTTTGAGAAAAGAGCACTCTTCTGCTCTACTGTGTTTCCTATGGGTTCCGAAGAGTGAGCTTGCTCAGAACAAAAGAACTGTGCTTCCTACACACACGGGCTATATCTAGTTCAACTCTGCTTAGGAATCTGACAAGAACAGTAGATCCTCTTCAGTCCAGTACACTGTACTTGCTAAGAGCAGAAACCAGTGCTATTTGCCCTGTGTATGACAATGGGATCGCAATAGTGACTCTTCTTACCAGAAAATCATTCGTGGTCGTAGGACCAGAAATTGCATGGGATTCAACTCCATATTTGCCTGGGAAACAAACAATAGCTCGCCTTACAAGAAACACACTCTGCTTTTGAGAAAAGAGCAGTCTTCTACTCTACTTGTTTCGTATAGTGCCAGAACTGTGAGCTTGCTCAGAACAAAAGAACTGTGCTTCCCAAACACAGGGGCCATATCTAGTTCAATTCTGCTTAGGATACTGACAAGAACAGTAGCTTCCCTTCATTCAAATACACTGTATATGCTGGGAACAGACGCCAGTGCTAATTGCCCTGTGTATGACAATGGGAGCGCAATAGTTACTTTCCTTACCAGAAAACAACTCTTGCTCGTAGGACCAGAAACTGCATGTGATTCAACTCCATTTGGGACTGGGAAACAAACGCTAGCTCGCCTTACAAGAAACACACTCTGCTTTTGAGAAAAGAGCACTCTTCTACTCTACTGTGTTTTCTATGGGGTCCGAACAGTGAGCTTGCTCAGAACAAGAGAACTGTGCTTCCTACACACACGGTCCATATCTAGTTCAATTCAGCTTAGGAAACTGACAAGAACAGTAAATCCTCTTCAGTCCAATACACTGTACTTGCTGGGAAAAGACGCTAGTGCTATTTGCCCTGTGTATAACAATGGGAGCACAATAGTGACTCTTCTTACCAGAAAACAACTCTTGCTCATAGGACCAAATACTGCATGTTACTCAACTCCATTTGGGACTGGGAAACAAACGCTAGCTCGCCTTACAAGAAACACACTCTGCTTTTGAGAAAAGAGCACTCTTCTACTCTACTGTGTTTCCTATAGTGCCAGAACTGTGAGCTTGCTCAGAACAAAAGAACTGTGCTTCCTACACACACGGGCCATATCTAGTTCAGTTCTGCTTAGGAAACTGACAAGAACAGTAGATCCTCTTCAGTCCAATACACTGTACATGCTGGGAACAGACGCCAGTGTTATTTGCCCTGTGTATGAGAATGGCAGCGCAAGAGTGTCTCTTCTTACCAGAAAACAACTCTTGCTCATAGGACCAGGAACTGCATGTGATTGAACTCCATTTATGACTGGGAAACAAACGCTAGCTCGCCTTACAAGAAACACACTCTGCTTTGGAGAAAAGAGCACTCTTCTACTCTAATGTGTTTCCTATTGTGCCAGAACAGTGATCTTGCTCAAAACAAAAGAACTGTGCTTCCTACACACACGGGCTATATCTAGTTCAACTCTGCTTAGGAATCTGACAAGAATAGTAAATCCTCTTCAGTCCAATACACTGTACATGCTGGGAACAGACGCGAGTGCTTTTGCACTGTCTATGGCAATGGGAGCGCAATAGTTACTCTTCATACCAGAAAACAACTCTTGCTCGTAGGACCAGAAACTGCATGGCATTCAACTCCATTTAGGACTGGGAAACAAACGCTAGCTCGCCTTACAAGAAACACACTGTGCTTTTGAGAAAAGAGCACTCTACTACTCTACTGTTTTTCCTATGGGGTACGAACAGTGAGCTTGCTCATAACAAAAGAACTGTGCTTCCTATACAAACGGGTCAAATCTAGTTCAACTCTGCTTAGGAAACTGACAAGAACAGTAGCTCCTCTTCAGTCCAATACATTGTACTTGCTAAGAACAGACGCAAGTGCTATTTGCACTGTGTATGGCAATGGGAGCGCAATAGTGACTTTCCTTACCAGAAAACAACTCTTGCGGGTAGGACCAAAAACTGCATGGGATTCAACTCCATTTCTGAGTGTGAAACAAACACTAGTTCGCCTTACAAGAAACACACTCTGCTTTTGAAAAAAGATCACTCTTCTACTCTACTGTGTTTCCTATAGGGCCAGAACAGTGAGCTTGCTCAGAAAAAAAGAACTGTGCTTCCTACACACCCGGCCATATCTATTTCAATTCTGCTTAGGAAACTGACAAGAACAGTAGATCCTCTTCAGTCCAATACACTGTACATGCTGGGAACAGACGCCTGAGCTATTTGCACTGTGTATGAAAATGGGAGCGCAATAGTGACTCTTCATACCAGAAAACAACTCTTGCTCTTAGGACCAGAAACTGCATGTGATTCAATTCCCTTTAGGACTGGGAAACAAACGCTAGCTCGCCTTACAAGAAACACACTCTGCTTTTGAGAAAAGAGCACTCTACTACTCTACTGTTTTTCCTATGGGGTACAAACAGTGAGTTTGCTCAGAACAAAAGAACTGTGCTTCCTACACACACGGGCCATATCTAGTTCAACCTTGCTTAGAAAACTGACAAGAACAGTGGCTCCTCTTCAGTCCAATACACTGTAATTGCTGAGAACAGACGCGAGTGAATTTGCACTGTGTATGGCAATGGGAGCGCAATAGTGACTCTTCTTACCAGAAAAAAACTCTTGCTCATAGGACTAGAAACTGCATGGGATTCAAATCCATTTCTGACTTTGATACAAACACTAGCTTGCCTTACAAGAAACACAATCTACCTTTGAGAAAAGAGCACTCTTCTACTCTACTGTGTTTCCTATGTGTTCCGAACAGTGAGCTTGCTCAGAACAAAAGAACTGTGCTTCCTACACACAGGGGCCATATCTAGTTCAACTCTGCTTAGGAAACTGACAAGAACAGTAGCTCCTCTTCAGTCCAATACACTGTACTTGCTGGCAACAGACGCGAGTGCTATTTGCACTGTGTATGGCAATGGGAGCGCAATAGTGACTCTTCTTACCAGAAAACAACTCTTCCTCATAAGACCAAAAACTGCATGTGACTCAACTCGATTTAGGACTAAGAAACAAACGCTAGCTAGCCTTACAAGAAACACACTCTGCTTTTGAGAAAAGAGCACTCTTCTACTGCACTGTGTTTCCTATGGGTTCCGAACAGTGAGCTTGCTCAGAACAAAAGAACTGTGCTTCCTACACACACGGGCCATATCTAGTTCAACTCTGCTTAGGAAACTGACAAGAACAGGAGCTCCGATTCAGTCCAATACACTGTACTTGCTGGGAACAGACGCGAGTGCTATTTGCACTCAGTATGGCAATTGGAGTGCAATAGTGACTTTCCTTACCAGAAAACAACTCTTGCTCGTAGGACCAAAAACTGCATGTGATTCAACTCATTTAGGACTGGGAAACAAACGCTAGCTCGCCTTACAAGAAACACACTCTGATTTTGAGAAAAGAACACTCTTCTACTCTACTGTGTTTCCTATAGGGCCAGAACTGTGAGCTTGCTCAGAACAAAAGAACTGTGCTTCCTACACACACGGCCATATCTAGTTCAATTCTGCTTAGGAAACTGACAAGAACAGTAGATCCTTTTCAGTCCATTACACTGTACATGCTGGGAACAGACACCAGTGCTATTTGCCCTGTGTATGACAATGGGAGCGCAATAGTGACTCTTCTTACCAGAACACAACTCTTGCTCATAGGATCAGAAACTGCATGGGATTCAACTCCATTTAGGACTGGGAAACAAACGCTGGCTCGCCTTACAAGAAACACACTCTGCTTTTGAGAAAAGAGCACTCTTCTACTCTACTTGTTTCCTATAGTGCCAGAACTGTGACCTTGCTCAGAACAAAAGAACTGTGCTTCCTACACACAGGGGCCATATCTACTTCAATTCTGCTTAGGATACTGACAAGAACAGTAGATCCTCTTCAGTCCAATAAACTGTACATGCTAGGAACAGACGCCAGTGCTAACTGCCCTGTGTATGACAAAGGGAGCGCAAGAGACTTTCCTTGCAAGAAAACAACTCTTGCTCGTAGGAATAGAAACAGCATGTGATTCCACTCCATTTCTGACTGGGAAACAAACACTAGCTCGCCTTAAAAGAAACACACTCTGCTTTTGAGAAAAGAGCACTCTACTACTCTACTGTTTTTCCTATGGGGTACAAACAGTGAGCTTGCTCAGAACAAAAGAACTGTGCTTTCTACACACACGGGCCATATCTAGTTCAACTTTGCTTAGAAAACTGACAAGAACAGTGGCTCCTCTTCAGTCCAATAAACTGTAATTGCTGAGAACAGACGCGAGTGCATTTGCACTGTGTATGGCAATGGGAGCGCAATAGTGACTCTTCTTACCAGAAAAAAACTCTTGCTCATAGGACCAGAAACTGCATGGGATTCAAATCCATTTCTGACTGGGATACAAACACTAGCTTGCCTTACAAGAAACACAATCTGCGTTTGAGAAAAGAGCACTCTTCTACTCTACTGTGTTTCCTATGTGTTCCGAACAGTGAGCTTGCTCAGAACAAAAGAACTGTGCTTCCTACACACAGGGGCCATATCTAGTTCAACTCTGCTTAGGAAACTGACAAGAACAGTAGCTCCTCTTCAGTCCAATACACTGTACTTGCTGGCAACAGACGCGAGTGCTATTTGCACTGTGTATGGCAATGGGAGCGCAATAGTGACTCTTCTTACCAGAAAACAACTCTTCCTCATAAGACCAAAAACTGCATGTGACTCAACTTGATTTAGGACTAAGAAACAAACGCTAGCTCGCCTTACAAGAAACACACTCTGCTTTTGAGAAAAGAGCACTCTTCTACTCTACTGTGTTTCCTATGGGTTCCGAACAGTGAGCTTGCTCAGAACAAAAGAACTGTGCTTCCTACACACACGGGCCATATCTAGTTCAACTCTGCTTAGGAAACTGACAAGAACAGGAGCTCTGATTCAGTCCAATACACTGTACTTGCTGGGAACAGACGCGAGTGCTATTTGCACTCAGTATGGCAATTGGAGTGCAATAGTGACTTTCCTTACCAGAAAACAACTCTTGCTCGTAAGACCAAAAACTGCATGTGATTCAACTCATTTAGGACTGGGAAACAAACGCCAGCTCCCTTACAAGAAACACACTCTGATTTTGAGAAAAGAACACTCTTCTACTCTACTGTGTTTCCTATAGGGCCAGAACTGTGAGCTTGCTCAGAACAAAAGAACTGTGCTTCCTACACACACGGCCATATCTAGTTCAATTCTGCTTAGGAAACTGACAAGAACAGTAGATCCTTTTCAGTCCAATGCACTGTACATGCTAGGAACAGACGCCAGTGCTAACTGCCTTGTGTATGACAATGGGAGCGCAAGAGTGACTTTCCATGCAAGAAAACAACTCTTGCTCGTAGGACCAGAAACTGCATGGGATTCAACTCCATTTAGGACTGGGAAACAAACGCTAGCTTGCCTTACAAGAAACACACTCTGCTTTTGAGAAAAGAGCACTCTACTACTCTACTGTTTTTCCTATGGGGTACGAACAGTGAGCTTGCTCATAACAAAAGAACTGTGCTTCCTATACAAACGGGCCAAATCTAGTTCAACTCTGCTTAGGAAACTGACAAGAACAGTAGCTCCTCTTCAGTCCAATACATTGTACTTGCTAAGAACAGACGCAAGTGCTATTTGCACTGTGTATGGCAATGGGAGCGCAATAGTGACTTTCCTTACCAGAAAACAACTCTTGCGAGTAGGACCAAAAACTGCATGGGATTCAACTCCATTTCTGACTGTGAAACAAACACTAGTTCGCCTTACAAGAAACACACTCTGCTTTTGAAAAAAGATCACTCTTCTTCTCTACTGTGTTTCCAATAGGGCCAGAACAGTGAGCTTGCTCAGAACAAAATAACTGTGCTTCCTACACACCCGGCCATATCTATTTCAATTCTGCTTAGGAAACTGACAAGAACAGTAGATCCTCTTCAGTCCAATACACTGTACATGCTGGGAACAGACGCCTGAGCTATTTGCACTGTGTATGAAAATGGGAGCGCAATAGTGACTCTTCATACCAGAAAACAACTCTTGCTCTTAGGACCAGAAACTGCATGTGATTCAATTCCCTTTAGGACTGGGAAACAAACGCTAGTTCGCCTTACAAGAAACACACTCTGCTTTTTAGAAAAGAGCAATCTACTACTCTACTGTTTTTCCTATGGGGTACAAACAGTGAGCTTGCTCAGAACAAAAGAACTGTGCTTCCTACACACACGGGCCATATCTTATTCAACTTTGCTTAGAAAACTGACAAGAACAGTGGCTCCTCTTCAGTCCAATACACTGTAATTGCTGAGAACAGACGCGAGTGCATTTGCACTGTGTATGGCAATGGGAGCGCAATAGTGACTCTTCTTACCAGAAAAAAACTCTTGCTCATAGGACCAGAAACTGCATGGGATTCAAATCCATTTCTGACTTTGATACAAACACTAGCTTGCCTTACAAGAAACACAATCTACCTTTGAGAAAAGAGCACTCTTCTACTCTACTGTGTTTCCTATGTGTTCCGAACAGTGAGCTTGCTCAGAACAAAAGAACTGTGCTTCCTACCCACAGGGGCCATATCTAGTTCAACTCTGCTTAGGAAACTGACAAGAACAGTAGCTCCTCTTCAGTCCAATACACTGTACTTGCTGGCAACAGACGCGAGTGCTATTTGCACTGTGTATGGCAATGGGAGCGCAATAGTGACTCTTCTTACCAGAAAACAACTCTTCCTCATAAGACCAAAAACTGCATGTGACTCAACTCGATTTAGGACTAAGAAACAAACACTAGCTCGCCTTACAAGAAACACACTCTGCTTTTGAGAAAAGAGCACTCTTCTACTGTACTGTGTTTCCTATGGGTTCCGAACAGTGAGCTTGCTCAGAACAAAAGAACTGTGCTTCCTACACACACGGGCCATATCTAGTTCAACTCTGCTTAGGAAACTGACAAGAACAGGAGCTCCGATTGAGTCCAATACACTGTACTTGCTGGGAACAGACGCGAGTGCTATTTGCACTGAGTATGGCAATTGGAGTGCAATAGTGACTTTCCTTACCAGAAAACAACTCTTGCTCATAGGACCAAAAACTGCATGTGATTCAACTCATTTAGGACTGGGAAACAAATGCTAGCTCGCCTTACAAGAAACACACTCTGCTTTTGAGAAAAGAACACTCTTCTACTCTACTGTGTTTCCTATAGGGCCAGAACAGTGAGCTTGCTCAGAACAAAAGAACTGTGCTTCCTACACACACGGCCATATCTAGTTCAATTCGGCTTAGGAAACTGACAAGAACAGTAGATCCTTTTCAGTCCAATACACTGTACATGCTGGGAACAGACACCAGTGCTATTGGCCCTGTGTATGACAATGGGAGCGCAATAGTGACTCTTCTTACCAGAAAACAACTCTTGCTCATAGGATCAGAAACTGCATGGGATTCAACTCCATTTAGGACTGGGAAACAAACTCTAGCTCGCCTTACAAGAAACACACTCTGCTTTTGAGAAAAGAGCACTCTTCTGCTCCTCTTGTTTCCTATAGTGCCAGAACTGTGACCTTGCTCAGAACAAAAGAACTGTGCTTCCTACACACAGGGGCCATATCTACTTCAATTCTGCTTAGGATACTGACAAGAACAGTAGATCCTCTTCAGTCCAATAAACTGTACAAGCTAGGAACAGACGCCAGTGCTAACTGCCTTGTGTATGACAATGGGAGCGCAAGAGTGACTTTCCTTGCAAGAAAACAACTCTTGCTCGTAGGACCAGAAACTGCATGGGATTCAACTCCATTTAGGACTGGGAAACAAATGCTAGGTCGCCTTACAAGAAACACACTCTACTTTTGAGAAAAGAGCACTCTTCTTCTCTACTGTGTTTCCTATGGGGTCCAAACAATGACCTTGCTCAGAACAAAAGAACTGTGCTTTCTACACACACGGGCCATAGAAAGTTCAACTTTGCTTAGGAAACTGACAAAACAGTAGCTCCTCTTAAGTCCAATACACTGTACTACCTGGGAACAGACGCAAGTGCTATATGCAATGTGTATGGCATTGGGAACACAATAGTGACGTTCCTTACCAGAAAACAACTCTTGCTCGTAGGACCAAAAACTGGTAGTGATTCAACTCCATTTAGGACTGGGAAACAAACGCTAGCTCGCCTTACAAGAAACACACTCTGCTTTTGAGAAAAGAACACTCTTCTACTCTACTGTGTTTCCTATGGGGTCTGAACATTGAGCTTCCTCAGAACAAAAGAACTGTGCTTCCTACACACAGGGGCCATATCTAGTTCAATTCTGCTTAGGATACTGACAAGAACAGTAGCTTCCCTTCATTCAAATACACTGTACATGCTGGGAACAGACGCCAGTGCTAATTGCCCTGTGTATGACAATGGGAGCGCAATAGTTACTTTCCTTACCAGAAAGTAACTCTTGCTCGTAGGACCAGAAACTGCATGTGATTCAACTCCATTTAGGACTGGGAAACAAATGCTAGCTCGCCTTACAAGAAACACACTCTGCTTTTGAGAAAAGAGCACTCTTCAACTCTACTGTGTTTTCTATGGGGTCCGAACAGTGAGCTTGCTCAGAACAAAAGAACTGTGCTTCCTACACACACGGGCCATATCTAGTTCAATTCTGCTTAGGAAATTGACAAGAACAGTAGATCCTCTTCAGTCCAATACACTATACATGCTGGGAACAGACGCCAGTGCTATTTGCCCTGTGTATGACAATGGCAGCGCAACAGTGACTCTTCTTACCAGAAAACAGCTCTTGCTCATAGGACAAGAAACTGCATGTGATTGAACTCCATTTATGACTGGGAAACAAACGCTAGCTCGCCTTAAAAGAAACACACTCTGCTTTGGAGAAAAGAGCACTCTTCTACTCTAATGTGTTTCCTATAGTGCCAGAACAGTGAGCTTGCTCAGAACAAAAGAACTGTGCTTCCTACACACACGGGCTATATCTAGTTCAACTCTGCTTAGGAATCTGACAAGAACAGTAAATCCTCTTCAGTCCAATACACTGTACATGCTGGGAACAGACGCGAGTGCTTTTGCACTGTGTATGGCAATGGGAGCGCAATAGTTACTCTTCATACCAGAAAACAACTCTTGCTCTTAGGACCAGAAACTGCATGTGATTCAATTCCCTTTAGGACTGGGAAACAAACGCTAGCTCGCCTTACAAGAAACACACTCTGCTTTTCAGAAAAGAGCACTCTACTACTCTACTGTTTTTCCTATGGGGTACAAACAGTGAGCTTGCTCAGAACAAAAGAACTGTGCTTCCTACACACACGGGCCATATCTAGTTCAACTTTGCTTAGAAAACTGACAAGAACAGTGGCTCCTCTTCAGTCCAATACACTGTAATTGCTGAGAACATACGCGAGTGCATTTGCACTGTGTATGGCAATGGGAGCGCAATAGTGACTCTTCTTACCAGAAAAAAACTCTTGCTCATAGGACCAGAAACTGCATGGGATTCAAATTCATTTCTGACTGGGATACAAACACTAGCTTGCCTTACAAGAAACACAATCTGCGTTTGAGAAAAGAGCACTCTTCTACTCTACTGTGTTTCCTATGTGTTCCGAACAGTGAGCTTGCTCAGAACAAAAGAACTGTGCTTCCTACACACAGGGGCCATATCTAGTTCAACTCTGCTTAGGAGACTGACAAGAACAGTAGCTCCTCTTCAGTCCAATACACTGTACTTGCTGGCAACAGACGCGAGTGCTATTTGCACTGTGTATGGCAATGGGAGCGCAATAGTGACTCTTCTTACCAGAAAACAACTCTTCCTCATAAGACCAAAAACTGCATGGGACTCAACTCGATTTAGGACTAAGAAACAAACGCTAGCTCGACTTACAAGAAACACACTCTGCTTTTGAGAAAAGAGCACTCTTCTACTGTACTGTGTTTCCTATGGGTTCCGAACAGTGAGCTTGCTCAGAACAAAAGAACTGTGCTTCCAACACACACGGGCCATATCTAGTTCAACTCTGCTTAGGAAACTGACAAGAACAGGAGCTCCGATTCAGTCCAATACACTGTACTTGCTGGGAACAGACGCGACTGCTATTTGCACTCAGTATGGCAATTGGAGTGCAATAGTGACTTTCCTTACCAGAAAACAACTCTTGCTCGTAGGACCAAAAACTGCATGTGATTCAACTCATTTAGGACTGGGAAACAAACGCTAGCTCGCCTTACAAGAAACACACTCTGATTTTGAGAAAAGAACATTCTTCTACTCTACTGTGTTTCCTATAGGGCCAGAACTGTGAGCTTGCTCAGAACAAAAGAACTGTGCTTCCTACACACACGGCCATATCTAGTTCAATTCTGCTTAGGAAACTGACAAGAACAGTAGATCCTTTTCAGTCCAATACACTGTACATGCTGGGAACAGACACCAGTGCTATTTGCCCTGTGTATGACAATGGGAGCGCAATAGTGACTCTTCTTACCAGAAAACAACTCTTGCTCATAGGATCAGAAACTGCATGGGATTCAACTCCATTTAGGACTGGGAAACAAACTCTAGCTCGCCTTACAAGAAACACACTCTGCTTTTGAGAAAAGAGCACTCTTCTGCTCTACTTGTTTCCTATAGTGCCAGAACTGTGACCTTGCTCAGAACAAAAGAACTGTGCTTCCTACACACAGGGGCCATATCTACTTCAATTCTGCTTAGGATACTGACAAGAACAGTAGATCCTCTTCAGTCCAATAAACTGTACATGCTAGGAACAGACGCCAGTGCTAACTGCCTTGTGTATGACAATGGGAGCGCAAGAGTTACTTTCCTTGCAAGAAAACAACTCTTGCTCGTAGGACCAGAAACTGCATGGGATTCAACTCCATTTAGGACTGGGAAACAAACGCTAGCTCGCCTTACAAGAAACACACTCTGCTTTTGAGAAAAGAGCACTCTACTACTCTACTGTTTTTCCTATGGGGTACGAACAGTGAGCTTGCTCATAACAAAAGAACTGTGCTTCCTATACAAACGGGCCAAATCTAGTTCAACTCTGCTTAGGAAACTGACAAGAACAGTAGCTCCTCTTCAGTCCAATACATTGTACTTGCTAAGAACAGACGCAAGTGCTATTTGCACTGTGTATGGCAATGGGAGCGCAATAGTGACTTTCCTTACCAGAAAACAACTCTTGCGGGTAGGACCAAAAACTGCATGGGATTCAACTCCATTTCTGACTGTGAAACAAGCACTAGTTCGCCTTACAAGAAACACACTCTGCTTTTGAAAAAAGATCACTCTTCTACTCTACTGTGTTTCCTATAGGGCCAGAAGAGTGAGCTTGCTCAGAACAAACGAACTGTGCTTCCTACACACACGGCCATATCTATTTCAATTATGCTTGGGAAACTGACAAGAACAGTAGATCCTCTTCAGTCCAATACACTGTACATGCTGGGAACAGACGCCTGAGCTATTTGCACTGTGTATGGCAATAGGAGAACAATAGTGACTATTCTTACCAGAAAACAAGTCTTGCCAATAGGACCAGAAACTTCATGTGATTCAACTCCATTTAGGACTGGAAAACAAACGCTGGCTTGCCTTACAAGAAACACACTCTGCTTTTGAGAAAAGAGCACTCTTCTACTCTACTGTGTTTCTTTTGGGGTCCGAACAGTGAGCTTGCTCTGAACAAAAGAACTGTGCTTCCTACATGCACGGGCCATATCTAGTTCAACTCTGCTTAGGAAACTGACAAGAACAGTAGATCCTATTCAGTCCAATACACTGCACATGCTAGGAACAGACAACAGTGCTATTTGCCCTGTGTATGACAATGGGAGCGCAATAGTGACTCTTCTTTCCAGAAAACAACTCTTGCTGGTAGGACCAGAAACTGCATGTGATTCAACTCCATTTAGGACTGGGAAACAAACGCTAGCTCGCCTTCCAAGAAACACACTCTGCTTTTGAGAAAAAAGCACTCTTCTACACTACTGTGTTTCCTATGGGGTCCAAACAGTGAGCATGCTCAGAACAAAGAACTGTGCTTCCTACACACACGGGCCATATCTAGTTCAACTCTGCTTAGGAAACTGACAAGAACAGTAGCTCCTCTTCAGTCCAATACACTGTACTTGCTGGGAACAGATGCAAGTGCTATTTGCACTGTGTACGGCAATGTGGGCCCAATAGTGACTTTCCCTACCAGAAAACAACTCTTGCTCGTAGGACGAAAAACTGGATGTGATTCAACTCCATTTAGGACTGGGAAACAAACGCTAGCTCACCTTACAAGAAACACACTCTGCTTTTGAGAAAAGATCACTCTTCTACTTTACTGTGTTTCCTATAGTGCCAGAACAGTGAGCTTGCTCAGAACAAAAGAACTGTGCTTCCTACACACACGGCCATATATAGTTCAATTCTGCTTAGGAAACTGACAAGAACAGTAGCTCCTCTTCAGTCTAATACACTGTAATGCTGGGAAGAGACGCGAGTGCTATTTGCACTGTGTATGGCAATAGGAGAACAATAGTGACTGTTCTTACCAGAAAACAACTCTTGCTCATAGGACCAGAAACTGCATGTGATTCAACTCGATTTAGGACTGGGAAACAAACGCTAGCTCGCCTTACAAGAAACACACTCTGCTTTTGAGAAAAGAGCACTCTTCTACTGCACTGTGTTTCGTATGGGTTCCGAACAGTGAGCTTGCTCAGAACAAAAGAACTGTGTTTCCTACACACGCGGGCCATATCTAGTTCAACTCTGCTTAGGAAACTGACAAGAACAAGAGCTCCGATTCAGTCCAATACACTGTACTTGCTGGGAACAGACGCGAGTGCTATTTGCACTCAGTATGGCAATTGGAGTGCAATAGTGACTTTCCTTACCAGAAAACAGCTCTTGCTCGTAGGACCAAAAATTGCATGTGATTCAACTCATTTAGGACTGGGAAAAAAACGCTAGCTCACCTTACAAGAAACACACTCTGATTTTGACAAAAGAACACTCTTCTACTCTACTGTGTTTCCTATAGGGCCAGAACTGTGAGCTTGCTCAGAACAAAAGAACTGTGCTTCCTACACACACGGCCATATCTAGTTCAATTCTGCTTAGGAAACTGACAAGAACAGTAGATCCTTTTCAGTCCAATACACTGTACATGCTGGGAACAGACACCAGTGCTATTTGCCCTGTGTATGACAATGGGAGCGCAATAGTGACTCTTCTTACCAGAAAACAACTCTTGCTCATAGGATGAGAAACTGCATGGGATTCAACTCCATTTAGGACTGGGAAACAAACTCTAGCTCGCCTTACAAGAAACACACTCTGCTTTTGAGAAAAGAGCACTCTTCTACTCTACTTGTTTCCTATTGTGCCAGAACTGTGAACTTGCTCAGAACAAAAGAACTGTGCTTCCTACACACAGGGGCCATATCTACTTCAATTCTGCTTAGGATACTGACAAGAACAGTAGATCCTCTTCAGTCCAATAAACTGTACATGCTAGGAAAATACGCCAGTGCTAACTGCCCTGTGTATGACAATGGGAGCGCAAGAGACTTTCCTTGCAAGAAAACAACTCTTACTCGTAGGACCAGAAACTGCATGGGATTCAACTCCATTTAGGACTGGGAAACAAATGCTAGGTCGCCTTACAAGAAACACACTCTACTTTTGAGAAAAGAGCACTCTTCTTCTCTACTGTGTTTCCTATGGGGTCCAAACAATGACCTTGTTCAGAACAAAAGAACTGTGCTTTCTACACACACGGGCCATATCTAGTTCAACTCTACTTAGGAAACTGACAAGAACAGTAGCTCCTCTTGAGTCCAATACACTGTACTTGCTGGGAAGAGACGCGAGGGCTATTTGCACTGTGTATGGCAATAGGAGAACAATAGTGACTATTCTTACCAGAAAACAAGTCTTGCCAATAGGACCAGAAACTTCATGTGATTCAACTCCATTTAGGACTGGAAAACAAACGCTGGCTTGCCTTACAAGAAACACACTCTGCTTTTGAGAAAAGAGCACTCTTCTACTCTACTGTGTTTCTTTTGGGGTCCGAACAGTGAGCTTGCTCTGAACAAAAGAACTGTGCTTCCTACATGCACGGGCCATATCTAGTTCAACTCTGCTTAGGAAACTGACAAGAACAGTAGATCCTATTCAGTCCAATACACTGCACATGCTAGGAACAGACAACAGTGCTATTTGCCCTGTGTATGACAATGGGAGCGCAATAGTGACTCTTCTTTCCAGAAAACAACTCTTGCTGGTAGGACCAGAAACTGCATGTGATTCAACTCCATTTAGGACTGGGAAACAAACGCTAGCTCGCCTTCCAAGAAACACACTCTGCTTTTGAGAAAAAAGCACTCTTCTACACTACTGTGTTTCCTATGGGGTCCAAACAGTGAGCATGCTCAGAACAAAGAACTGTGCTTCCTACACACACGGGCCATATCTAGTTCAACTCTGCTTAGGAAACTGACAAGAACAGTAGCTCCTCTTTAGTCCAATACACTGTACTTGCTGGGAACAGATGCAAGTGCTATTTGCACTGTGTACGGCAATGTGGGCCCAATAGTGACTTTCCCTACCAGAAAACAACTCTTGCTCGTAGGACGAAAAACTGGATGTGATTCAACTCCATTTAGGACTGGGAAACAAACGCTAGCTCACCTTACAAGAAACACACTCTGCTTTTGAGAAAAGATCACTCTTCTACTTTACTGTGTTTCCTATAGTGCCAGAACAGTGAGCTTGCTCAGAACAAAAGAACTGTGCTTCCTACACACACGGCCATATATAGTTCAATTCTGCTTAGGAAACTGACAAGAACAGTAACTCCTCTTCAGTCTAATACACTGTATTGCTGGGAAGAGACGCGAGTGCTATTTGCACTGTGTATGGCAATAGGAGAACAATAGTGACTGTTCTTACCAGAAAACAACTCTTGCTCATAGGACCAGAAACTGCATGTGATTCAACTCGATTTAGGACTGGGAAACAAACGCTAGCTCGCCTTACAAGAAACACACTCTGCTTTTGAGAAAAGAGCACTCTTCTACTCTACTGTGTTTCCTATGGGGTCCAAACAGTGAGCTTGCTCAGAACAAAGAACTGTGCTTCCTACACACATGGACCATATCTAGTTCAACTCTGCTTAGGAAACTGACAAGAACAGTAGCTCCTCTTCAGTCCAATACACTGTACTTGCTGGGAACAGACGCGTGTGCTATTCGCACTGTGTATGGCAATGGGGGCGCAATAGTGACTTTCCCTACCAGAAAACAACTCTTGCTCGTAGGACGAAAAACTGGATGTGATTCAACTCCATTTAGGACTGGGAAACAAACGCTAGCTCACCTTACAAGAAACACACTCTGCTTTTGAGAAAAGATCACTCTTCTACTTTACTGTGTTTCCTATAGTGCCAGAACAGTGAGCTTGCTCAGAACAAAAGAACTGTGCTTCCTACACACGGCCATATATAGTTCAATTCTGCTTAGGAAACTGACAAGAACAGTAGCTCCTCTTCAGTCCAATACACTGTACTTGCTGGGAAGAGACGCGAGTGCTATTTGCACTGTGTATGGCAATAGGAGAACAATAGTGACTGTTCTTACCAGAAAACAACTCTTGCTCATAGGACCAGAAACTGCATGTGATTCAACTCGATTTAGGACTGGGAAACAAACGCTAGCTCAACTTACAAGAAACACACTCTGCTTTTGAGAAAAGAGCAGTCTTATACTCTACTGTGTTTCCTACTGGGTCCGAATATTGAGCTTGATCAGAAGAAAAGAACTGTGCTTCCTACACACATGGGCCATATCTAGTTCAACTCTACGTAGGAAACTGACAAGAACAGTAGCTCCTCTTCAGTCCAATACACTGTACTTGCTGGGAACAGACGCGAGTGCTATTTGCACTGTGTATGGCAATAGGAGAACAATAGTGACTTTCCTTACCAGAAAACAACTCTTGCTTTAAGGACCAAAAACTGAATGTGATTCAACTCCACTTAGGACTGGGAAACAAACGCTAGATCGGCTTACAAGAAACACACTCTGCTTTTGAGAAAAGAGCACTCTTCTACTCTACTGTGTTTCCTATAGGGACAGAACAGTGAGCTTTCTCAGAACAAAAGAACTGTGCTTCCTACACACACGGCCATATGTAGTTCAATTCTGCTTAGGAAACTGACAAGAACAGTAGATCCTCTTCAGTCCAATACACTGTACTTGCTGGGAAGAGACGCGAGTGCTATTTGCACTGTGTAGGGCAATGGGAGCGCAATAGTGACTTTCCTTACCAGAAAACATCTCTTGCTGGTAGGACCAAAAACTGCATGTGATTCAACGCCATTTAGGACTGGGAAACAAACACTAGCTCGCCTTACAAGAAACACACTCTGCTTTTGAGAAAAGTGCACTCTTCTACTCTACTGTGTTTGTTTTGGGGTCTGAATAGAGAGCTTGCTCAGAACAAAAGAACTGTGCTTCCTAGACACACGGGCCATATCTAGTTCAACTCTGCTTAGGAAACTGACAAGAACAGTAGCTCCTTTTCAGTTCAATACACTGTAATTGCTGGGAACAGATGCGAGTGCTATTTGCACTGTGTATGGCAAAGGGAGCGCAATAGTGATTTTCCTTACCAGAGAACAACTCTTGCTCGTAGGACCGGAAACTGCATGGGATTCAACTCCATTTCTGACTGGGAAACAAACACTAGCTCACCTTACAAGAAACACACTCTGCTTTTGAGAAAAGAGCACTCTTCTACTCTACTGTGTTTCCTATGGGGTCCGAACAGTGAGATTTCTCAGACCAAAAGAACTGTGCTTCCTACACACACGGGCCATATCTATTTCAACTCTGCTTAGGAAACTGACAAGAACATTAGCTCCTCTTCAGTCCAGTACACTGTACTTGATGGGAAAAGACGCGAGTGCTATTTGCACTTTATATGGCAATGGTAGCGCAATAGTGACTTTCCTTACCAGAAAACAACTCTTGCTCATAGGACCAAAAACTGCATGTGATTCAACTCCATTTAGGTCTGCGAAACAAACACTAGCTCGCTTTACAAGAAACACAATCTGTTTTTGAGAAAAGAGCACTCTTCTACTCTACTGTGTTTCCTTTGGGTTCTGAACAGTGAGCTTGCCTGAACAAAAGAACTGTGCTTCCTACACACACGGGCCATATCTAGTTCAACTCTGCTTAGGAAACTGACAAGAACAGTAGCTCCTCTTCAGTCCAATACACTGTACATGCTGGGGACAGACGCCAATGATATTTGCACTGTGTGTGGCAATGGGAGCGCAATAGTGTCTCTTCTTACCAGAAAACAACTCTTGCTCATAGGACCAAAAACTGCACGTGACTGAACTCCATTTAGGACTGGGAAACAAATGCTAGCTCGCCTTACAAGAAACACACTCTGCTTTTGAGAAAAGAGCACTCTTCTACTCTACTGTGTTTCCTATGGGGTCTGAACAGTGAGCTTGCTCAGAAAAAAAGAACTGTGCTTCCTACACACACGGGTCATATCTAGTTCAACTCTGCTTAGGAAACTGACAAGAACAGTAGCTCCTCTTCAGTCCAATACACTGTACTTGCTGGGAACAGATGAGAGTGCTATTTGCACTGTTTATGGCAATGAGAGTGCAATAGTGAATTTCCTTACCAGAAAACAACTCTTGCTAGTAGGACCAAAAACTGAACGTGATTCAACTCCACTTAGAACTGGGAAACTAACGCTAGATCGCCTTATAAAAAACACACTCTGCTTTTGAGAAAAGAGCAGTCTTCTACTCTACTGTGTTTCCTATAGGGCCAGAACAGTGAGCTTGCTCAGAACAAAAGAACTGTGCTTCCTACACACAGGGGCCATATCTAGTTCAATTCTGCTTAGGAAACTGACAAGAACAGTAGATCCTCTTTAGTCCAATACACTGTACTTGCGGGGAACAGACACCAGTGCTATTTGCCCTGTGTATGACAATGGGAGCGCAATAGTGACTCTTCTTACCAGAAAACAACTATTGCTCATAGGACCAGAAACTGCATGTGATTCAACTCCATTTAGGACTGGGAAACAAATGCTAGCTCGGCTTACAAGAAACACACTATGCTTTTGAGAAAAGAGCACTCTTCTACTCTAATGTGTTTCCTATAGGGCCAGAACAGTGAGCATTCTCAGAACAAATTCACTGTGCTTCCTACACACACGGGCCATATCTAGTTCAACTCTGCTTAGGAAACTGACAAGAACAGTAGATCCTCTTCAGTCCAACACACTGTACATGCTGGGAACACACGCCAGTGCTATTTGCCCTCTCTATGACAATGGGAGCGCAATAGTAACTTTTCTTACCAGAAAACAACTCTTGCTGGTAGCACCAGAAACTGCATGTGATTCAACTCCATTTAGGACTGGGAAACGAACGCTAGCTCGCCTTACAAGAAACACTCTGCTTTTGAGAAAAGAGCAGTCTTCTACTCTACTGTGTTTCCTATGGGGTCTGAACAGTGAGCTTGCTCAGAACAAAAGAACTGTGCTTCCTACACTCAGGGGCCATATCTAGTTCAACTCTGCTTAGGAAACTGACAGGAACAGTAGCTCCTCTTCAGTCCAATACACTTTACATGCTGGGAACAGACGGGAGTGCTATTTGCACTGTGTATGGAAATGGGATCACAATAGTGACTTTCCTTACCGGAAAAAAACACTTGCTCATAGGATCAAAAACAGCATGTGATTCAACTCCATTTAGGACTGAGAAACGAACGCTAGCTCGCCTTACAAGGAACAAACTCTGCTTTTGAGAATAGATCACTCTTCTACTCTACTGTGTTTCCTATAGTGCCAGAACTGTGAGCTTGCTCAGAACAATAGAACTGTGCTTCCTACACTCACGGCCATATCTAGTTCAATTCTGCTTAGGAAACTGACAAGAACAGTAGATCCTCTTCAGTCCAATACACTGTACTTGCTGGGAAGAGATGTGAGTGCTATTTGCAATGTGTATTGCAATAGGAGAACAATAGTGACTTTCCTTACCAGAAAACAACTCTTGCTTGTAGGACTAAAAACTGAACGTGATTCAACTCCACTTAGGACTGGGAAACAAACGCTATCTCGCCTTTCAAGAAACACACTCTGCTTTTGAGAAAAGAGCAGTCTTCTACACTACTGTGTTTCCTATAGGGCCACAAGAGTGAGCTTGTACCGATCAAAAGAACTGTGCTTCTTACACACACGGCCATATGTAGTTCAATTCTGCTTAGGAAACTGACAAGAACAGTAGATCCTCTTATGTCCAATACACTGTACATGCTGGGAACAGACCCAGTGCTATTTGCCCTGTGTATGACAATGGGGTGCAATAGTGACTCTTTTTACCAGAAAACAACTCTTGCTCCTAGATCCAGAAATTGCATATAATTCAACTCCATTTAGGACTGGGAAACAAAGACTAGCTCGCCTTACAAGAAACACACTCTGTTTTTGAGAAAAGAGCCGTCTTCTACTCTACTGTGTTTCCTATGGGGTCTGAACAGTGAGCTTGCTCAGAACAAAAGAACTGTGCTTCCTACACACACAGGCCATATCTACTTCAACTCTGCTTAGGAAACTGACAAGAACAGTAGCGACTCTTCAGTCCAATACACTGTACTTGCTGGGAACAGACGCCAGTGCTATTTGCCCTGAGTATGACAATGGGAGCGCAATAATGATTTTTTTTACCAGAAAACAACTCTTCCTCATAGCACCAGAAACTGCATGGGATTCAAATCCATTTAGGACTGGGAAACAAATGCTAGCTCGCCTTACAAGAAACACAATCTGCTTTTGAGAAAAGGGCACTCTTCTACTCTACTGTGTGTCCTATGGGGTCCGAACAGTGAGCTTGCTCAGAACAAAAGAACTGTGTTTCCTACACACACGGGCCATATCTAGTTCAAATTTGCTTAGGAAACTGACAAGAACAGTAGCTCCGCTTCAGTCAAATACACTGTACTTGCTGGGAACAGACGCGAGTGCTTTTTGCACTGTGTATGGCAATGGGAGCGCAATAGTGACTTTCCTTACCAGAAAAAAACTCTTGCTCATAGGACCAAAAACTGCATGTGATTCAACTCCATTTAGGACTGGAAACAAACGCTAGCTCGCCTTACAAGAAACACACTCTGCTTTAGAGAAAAGATCACTCTTCTACTCTACTGTGTTTCCTATAGGGCCAAAACAGTGAGCTAGTTCAGAACAAAAGAACTGTGCTTCATACATACACGGCCTTATCTAGTTCAATTCTGCTTAGGAAACTGACAAGAACAGTAGATCCTCTTCAGTCCAATACACTGTACTTGCTGGGAACAGACTCCAGTGCTATTTGCCCTGTGTATGACAGTGGGAGCGCAACAGTGACTCTTCTAACCAGAAAAAAACTCTTGCTCATAGGACCAGAAACTGCATGTGATTCAACTCCATTTAGGACTGGGAAACAAACGCTAGCTCGCCATACAAGAAACACACTCTGCTTTTGAGAAAAGAGCACTCTTCTACTCTCCTGTGTTTCCTATAGGGCCAGAACAGTGAGCATGCTCAGAAAAAAAGAACTGTGCTTCCTACACACACGGGCCATATCTAGTTCAACTCTGCTTAGGAAACTGACAAGAACAGTAGATCCTCTTCAGTCCAATACACTGTACTTGCTGGGAACAGACTCCAGTGCTATTTGCCCTGTGTATGACAGTGGGAGCGCAACAGTGACTCTTCTAACCAGAAAAAAACTCTTGCTCATAGTACCAGAAACTGCATGTGATTCAACTCCATTTAGGACTGGGAAACAAACGGTAGCTCGCCATACAAGAAACACTTTCTGCTTTTGAGAAAAGAGCACTCTTCTTCTCTCCTGTGTTTCCTATAGGGCCAGAACAGTGAGCATGCTCAGAAAAAAAGAACTGTGCTTCCTACACACACGGGCCATATCTAGTTCAACTCTGCTTAGGAAACTGACAATAACAGTAGCTCCTCTTCAGTCCAACACACTGTACATGCTGGGAACAGACCCAGTGCTATTTGCCCTGTGTATGACAATGGGAGCGCAATAGTGACTCTTTTTACCAGAAAACAACTCTTGCTCCTAGATCCAGAAATTGCATATGATTCAACTCCATTTAGGACTGGGAAACAAAGACTAGCTCGCCTTACAAGAAACACACTCTGTTTTTGAGAAAAGAGCCGTCTTCTACTCTACTGTATTTCCTATGGTGTCTGAACAGTGAGCTTGCTCAGAACAAAAGAACTGAGCTTCCTACACACACTAGCCATATCTAGTTCAACTCTGCTTAGGAAACTGACAAGAACAGTAGCTCCTCTTCAGTCCAATACACTGTACTTGCTGGGAACAGACGCGAGTGCTATTTGCACTGTGTATGGCAAAGAGAGCGCAATAGTGACTATTCTTACCAGAAAACAACTCTTGCTCGTAGGACCAAAAACTGCATGTGATTCAACTCCATTTAGGACTGGGAAACAAAAGCTAGCTCGCCTTACAAGAAACACACTCTGCTTTTGAGAAAAGAGCACTCTTCTACTCTACTGTGTTTCCTATGTGGTCCGAACAGTGAGCTTGCTCAGAACAAAAGAACTGTGCTTCCTACACACACGGGCCATATCTAGTTCAACTCTGCATAGGAAACTGACAAGAACAGTAGATCCTCTTCAGTCCAATACACTGTACTTGCTGGGAACAGATGCGAGTGCTATTTGCACTGTGTCTGGCAATGGGAGCACAAAACTGACTTTCCCTACGAGAAAACAACTCTTGCTGGTAGGACCAAAAACTGCATGTGATTAAACTCCATTTAGGACTGGGAAACAAACGCTAGCTCGCCTTACAAGAAAAACACTCTGCTTTTGGGAAAAGATCACTCTTCTACTCTACTGTGTTTCCTATAGGTCCAGAAGAGTGAGCTTTCTCAGAACAAAAGAACTGTGCTTCTTACACACACGGCCATATCTAGTTCAATTCTGCTTAGGAAACTGACAAGAACAGTAGATCCTCTTCAGTCCAATACACTGTACTTGCTGGGAACAGACACCAGTGCTATTTGCCCTGAGTATGACAATGGGAGCGCAATAATGATTTTTTTTACCAGAAAACAACTCTTCCTCATAGGACCAGAAACTGCATGGGATTCAACTCCATTTAGGACTGGGAAACAAACACTAGCTCGCCTTACAAGAAACACAGTCTGCTTTTGAGAAAATAGCAGTCTTCTACTCCACTGTGTTTCCTATGGTTTCCGACAGTGAGCTTGCTCAAAACAAAAGAACTGTTCTTCGTACACACACGGGCCATATCTAGTTCAACTCTTCTTAGGAAAGTGACAAGAACAGTAGCTCCTCTTCAGTCCAATTCACTGTACTTGCTGGGAAAAGACACGAGTGCTAATTTCACTATGTATGACAACGGGAGCGCAATAGTGACTCTTCTTACCAGAAAACAACTCTTGCTGGTAGAACCAAAAACTGCATGTGATTCAACTCCATTTAGGACTGGGAAAAAAACGCTAGCTCGCCTTACAAGAAACACACTCTGCTTTTGAGAAAAGAGCACTCTTCCACTCTACAGTGTTTCCTATGGGGTCCGAACAATGAGCTTGCTCAGAACAAAAGAACTGTGCTTCCTACACACACGGCCATATCTAGTTCAATTCTGCTTAGGAAACTGACATAACAGTATCTCCTCTTCAGTCCAATACACTGTACTTGCTGAGAACAGACGCGAGTGCTATTTGTACTATGTATGGCAATGGAGGCACAATAGTGACTCTTCTTACCAGAGAACAACTCTTGCTCATAGGACCAGACACTGCAAGAGATTCAACTCCTTTTCTGACTTGGAAACAAACACTAGCACGCCTTACAAGAAACAGACTCTGCTTTTGAGAAAAGAACACTCATCTACTCTACTGTGTTTCCTCTAGGGCCAGAACAGTGAGCTTGCTCAGTACAAAAGAACTGTGCTTCCTACACACACGGGCCATATCTCCTTCAACTCTACTTAGGAAACAGACAATAACAGTAACATCTCTTCAGTCCAAAACACTGTACTTGCTGGGAATAGACGTAAGTGCTATTTGCACTGTGTGGCAAATGGATCGCAATAGTGACTCTTCTTATCAGAAAACATCTCTTGCTCATCGGACCAGAAACTGCATGTGATTCAACTCTATTTCTGACTGGGAAACAAACACTAGCTCGCCTTTCAAGAAACAGACTCTGCTCATGAGAAATGAGCACTCTTCTACTCTACTGTGTTTCCAATAGGGCCAGAAGAGTGAGCTTGCTCAGAACAAAAGAACTGTGCTTCCTACACACACAGGCCATATCTCCTTCAACTCTACTTAGGAAACTGACAAGAACAGTAGCATCTCTTCAGTCCAATACACTGTACTTGCTGGGAACAGACGTGAGTGCTACTTGCACTGTGTGTGGAAATGGGAATGCAATCGTGACTCTTCTTACCTGAAAACAACTCTTGCTCATAGGACCAGAAACTGCATGTGATTCAAATCCTTTTCTGATTGGGAAACAAACACTAGCTCGCCTTATAAGGATCACACTCTGCTTTTGAGAAAAGAGCACTCTTCTACTCTACTGTGTTTCCTATAGGGCCAGAAGAGTGAGCTTTCTCAGAAGAAAAGAACTGTGCTTCCGACATACGGGCCATATCTAGTTCAACTCCACTTAGGAAACTGACGAGAACAGTAGCTACTCTTCAGGCCAATACACTGTACTTGCTGGGAACAGACACGAGTGCTCTTTGCACTGTGTATGGCGAATGGAGCACAAAAGTGACTCCTTTTACCACAAAAAAACTCTTGCTCATAGGACCAAAAACTGCATGTGATTCAAATCCTTTTCTGATGGGGAAACAAACACTAGCTCGCCTTACAAGAAACACACTCTGCTTTTGAGAAAAGAGCATTCTTCTACTCTACTGTGTTTCCTATAGGGCCAGAAGAGTGAGCTCGCTCAGAAGAAAAGAACTGTGTTTCTGACATACGGGCCACATCTAGTTCAACTCCACTTAGGAAACTGACGAGAACAGTATCTTCTCTTCAGTCCAATACACCGTACTTGCTGGGAACAAACTCGAGTGCTATTTGCAAAGTGTATGGCAATGGGAGCGCAATAGTGACTCTTCTTACCAGAAAACAACTCTTGCTTGTAGCACAAGAAACTGCATGTCATTCAACTCTATTTAGGACTGGGAAACAGACACTAGCTCGCCTTACAAAAAACACACTCTGCTTTTGAGAAAAGAGCACTCTTCTACTCTATTGTGTTTCCTATAGGGCCAGAACAGTGAGCTTGCTCAGAACAAAAGAACTGTGCTTCTGACGTACGGGCCATATCTAGTTCAACTCAACTTAGGAAACTGAAGAGAACAGTAGCTTCTCTTAAGTCCAATACACTGTACTTGCTGGGAACAGACACGAGTGCTCTTTGCACTGTGTATGGCGAATGGAGCACAAAAGTGACTCCCTTTACCGTAAAACATCTCTTGCTCATAGTACCAGAAACTGCATGTGATTCAAATCATTTTCTGATTGGGAAACAAACATTAGCTCGCCTTACAAGAAACACACTCTGCTTTTGAGAAAAGAGCATTCATCTACTATACTGTGTTTCCTATAGGGCCAGAAGAGTGAGCATGCTCAGAACAAAAGAACTGTGCTTCTGACATACGGGCCATATCTAGTTCAACTCCACTTAGGAAACTGACAAGAACAGTAGCTTCTCTTCAGTCCAATACACTGTACTTCCTGGGAACAAACGCGAGTGCTATTTGCATGGTGTATGGCAATTGGTGCGCAATAGTGACTCTTCTTACAAGAAAACAACTCTTGCTCGTAGGACAAGAAACTGCGTGTGATTCAACTCCATTTAGGACTGGGAAACAGACACTAGCTCACCGTACTAGAAACACACTCTGCTTTTCAGAAAAGAGCACTCTTCTACTCTACTGTGTTTCCTATATGGCCAGAACAGTGAGCTTTCTCAGTACAAACGATCTGTGCTTCCTACACAACGGGCCATATCTACTTCAACTCTGCTTAGGAATCTGACAAGAACAGTAGTTTCTCTTCAGTCCAATACACTGTACTTGCTGGGAACAGACGCGAGTGCTATTTGCACTGTGTTGCAAATGGATTGCAATAGTGACTCTTCTTACCCTGAAAACAACTCTTGCTTGTAGCACAAGAAACTGCATGTGATTCAACTCCATTTAGGGCTGGGAATCAAACACTAGCTCGCCTAACAAGGATCACACTCTGCTTTTGAGAAAAGAGCACTCTTCTACTCTACTGTGTTTCCTATAGGGCCAGAAGAGTGAGCTTTCTCAGAAGAAAAGAACTGTGCTTCCGACATACGGGCCATATCTAGTTCAACTCCACTTAGGAAACTGACGAGAACAGTAGCTTCTCTTCAGTCCAATACACTGTAGTTGCTGGGAACAGACACGAGTGCTCTTTGCACTGTGTATGGCGAATGGAGCACAAAAGTGATTTCTTTTACCACAAAAAAACTCTTGCTCATAGGACCAAAAACTGCATGTGATTCAAATCCTTTTTTGATTGGGAAACAAACACTAGCTCGCCTTACAAGAAACACACTCTGCTTTTGAGAAAAGAGCATTCTTCTACTCTACTGTGTTTCCTATAGGGCCAGAAGAGTGAGCTTGCTCAGAAGAAAAGAACTGTGCTTCCGACATACGGGCCATATCTAGTTCAACTCCACTTAGGAAACTGACGAGAACAGTAGCTTCTCTTCAGTCCAATACACTGTAGTTGCTGGGAACAGATGCGAGTGCTATTTGCACTGTGTATGGCAATGGGAGCGCAATAGTGACTCTTCTTACCAGAAAACAACTCTTGCTCGTAGTACAAGAAACAGCATGTGATTCAACTCCATTTAGGACTGGAAAACAAATGCTAGCTCGCCTTACAAGGATCACACTCTGCTTTTGAGAAAAGTGCACTCTTCTACTCTACTGTGTTTCCTATAGGGCCAGAACAGTGAGCTTGCTCAGAACAAAAGAACTGTGCTTTCTACACACACGGGCCATATCTAGTTCAACTCCCTTAGGAAACTGACAAGAAAAGTAGCTACTCTTCAGTCCAGTACACTGTACTTGCTGGAAACAGACACGAGTGCCCTTTGCACTGTGTATGGCGAATGGAGCACAAAAGTGACTCCTTTTACCACAAAACAACTCTTGCTCATAGGACCAGAAACTGCATGTGATTCAAATCCTTTTCTGATTGGGAAACAAACACTAGCTCGCCTTACAAGAAACACACTCTGCTTTTGAGAAAAGGGCATTCTTCTACTCTACTTTGTTTCCTATAGGGCCAGAAGAGTGAGCTTGCTCAGAACAAAAGAACTGTGGTTCCAACGTACGGGCCATATCTAGTTCAACTCCACTTAGGAAACTGATGAGAACAGTAGGTTCTCTTCAGTCCAATACACTGTACTTGCTGGGAACAGACACGAGTGCTCTTTGCACTGTGTATGGCGAATGGAGCACAAAAGTGTCTCCTTTTACCACAAAACAACTCTTGCTCATAGGACCAGAAACTGCATGTGATTCAAATCCTTTTCTGATTGGGAAACAAACACTAGCTCGCCTTACAAGAAACACACTCTGCTTTTGAGAAAAGAGCATTCTTCTACTCTACTTTGTTTCCTATAGGGCCAGAAGAGTGAGCTTGCTCAGAACAAAAGAACTGTGGTTCCAACGTACGGGCCATATCTAGTTCAACTCCACTTAGGAAACAAATGAGAACAGTAGCTTCTCTTAAGTCCAATACACTGTACTTGCTGGGAACAGACACGAGTGCTCTTTGCACTGTGTATGGCGAATGGAGCACAAAAGTGACTCCTTTTACCACAAAACAACTCTTGCTCATAGGACCAGAAACTGCATGTGATTCAAATCCTTTTCTGATTGAGAAACAAACATTAGCTCGCCTTACAAGAAACACACTCTGCTTTTGAGAAAAGAGCATTCTTCTACTCTACTGTGTTTCCTATAGGGCCAGAAGAGTGAGATTGCTCAGAACAAAAGAACTGTGCTTCCGACGTACGGGCCATATCTAGTTCAACTCCACTTAGGAAACTGACAAGAACAGTAGTTTCTCTTCAGTCCAATACACTGTACTTGCTGGGAACAGACGCGAGTGCTATTTGCACTGTGTTGCAAATGGATCGCAATAGTGACTCTTCTTACCCAGAAAACAACTCTTGCTCATAGGACAAGAAACTACATGTGATTGAACTCCATTTAGGACTGGGAAACAAACACTAGCTCGCCTTACAAGGATCACACTCTGCTTTTGAGAAAAGAGCACTCTTCTACTCTACTGTGTTTCCTATAGGGCCAGAAGAGTGAGTTTGCTCAGAAGAAAAGAACTGTGCTTCCGACATACGGGCTATATCTACTTCAACTCCACTTAGGAAACTGACGAGAACAGTAGCTACTCTTCAGGCCAATACACTGTACTTGCTGGGAACAGACACGAGTGCTCTTTGCACTGTGTATGGCGAATGGAGCACAAAAGTGACTCCTTTTACCACAAAAAAACTCTTGCTCATAGGACCAAAAACTGCATGTGATTCAAATCCTTTTCTGATTGGGAAACAAACACTAGCTCGCCTTACAAGAAACACACTCTGCTTTTGAGAAAAGAGCATTCTTCTACTCTACTGTGTTTCCTATAGGGCCAGAAGAGTGAGCTTGCTCAGAAGAAAAGAACTGTGCTTCCGACATACGGGCCATATCTAGTTCAACTCCTCTTAGGAAACTGAGGAGAACAGTAGCTACTATTCAGGCCAATACACTGTACTTGATGGGAGCAGACGCCAGTGCTACTTGGACTATGTGTGGCAATGGGAACGCAATCGTGACTCTTCTTACCAGAAAACAATTCTTGCTCATAGGATTGGAAATTGCATGTGATTCAACTTAATTTCTGACAGAGAAACAAACCCTAGCTCGCCTTACAAGAAACACACTCTGCTTTTGAGAAAAGAGCACTCTTCTACTCTACTGTGTTTCCTATAGGGCAAGAACAGTGAGCTTTCTCAGTACAAAAGAACTGTGCGTCCTACACACATGGGACATATCTACTTCAACTCTACTTAGGACACTGACAAAAACAGTAGCATCTCTTCAGTCCAATACAGTCTACTTGCTGGTAACAGACATGAGTGCTATTTGCACTGTGTGACAAATGGATCGCAATAGTGACTCTTCTTACCAAAAAACAACTCTTGCTCGTAGGACCAGAAACTGCATGAGATTCAACTCCATTTCTGACTGGGAAACAAACACTAGCTCGCCTTACAAGAAACATACTCTGCTTTTAAGAAAACAGCACTCTTCTACTCTACTGAGTTTCCTATAGGGCCAGAACAGTGAGCTTGCTCAGAATACAAGAACTGTGCTTCCTACACACACGGGCCATATCTACTTCAACTCTGCTTAGGAAACTGACAAGAACAGTAGCTTCACTTCAATCCAATACACTGTACCTGCTGAGAACAGACGCTAGTGCTATTTGTACTGTGTATGGCAATGGAAGCACAATAGTGACTCTTCTTACCAGAAAACAACTCTTGCTCATAGGAACAGAAACAGCATGTGATTCAACTCCATTTCTGACTGGGAAACAAACACTAGCTCTCCTTACAATAAACCCACTCTGCTTTTAAGAAAAGAGCACTCTACTACTCTACTGTGTTTCCTATAGGGCCAGAACAGTGAGCTTGCTCAGAACAAAAGAACTGTGCATCCTACACACATGGGCCATATCTACTTCAACTCTACTTAGGACACTGACAAAAACAGTAGCTTCTCTTCAGTCCAATACACTGTACTTGCTGGTAACAGACGCGAGTGCTATTTGCACTGTGTGGCAAATGGATCGCAATAGTGACTCTTCTTACCAGAAAACAACTCTTGCTCATAGGACCAGAAACTGCAAGTGATTCAACTCCATTTCTGACAGGGAAACAAACACTAGCTGGCCTTACAAGAAACCCACTCTGCTTTTGAGAAAATAGTGCTCTTCTACTCTACAGTGTTTCCTATAGGGCCAGAACAGTGAGCTTGCTCAGTACAAAAGAACTGTGCTTAATACACACACGGGCCATATCTCCTTCAACTCTGCTTAGGAAACTGAAAAGAACAGTAGCTTCTCTTCAGTCCAATGCACTGTACTTGCTGGGAACAGACGCGAATGCTATTTTCACTGTGTGGCAAATGGATTGCAATAGTGACTCCTCTTACCAGAAAACAACTCTTTCTCGTAGGACCAGAAACTGCATGATATTCAACTCCATTTCTGACAGGGAAACAAACACTAGCTCGCCTTACATGAAACACACTCTGCTTTTGAGAAAAGAGCACTCTTCTAATCTACTGTGTTTCCTATAGGGCCCGAACAGTGAGCTTGCTCAGAACAAAAGAACTGTGCTTCCTACACACACGGGCCATATCTACTACAACTCTACCTAGAACCTGACAAGAACAGTAGCATCTCTTCAGTCCAATTCAATGTACTTGCTGGGTACAGAAGTGAGTGCTACTTGCACGGTGTGGCAAATGGATCGCAATCGTGACTCATCTTACCAGAAAACAACTCTTGCTCATAGGACCAAAAACTGCATTAGATTTAACTCCCTTTCTGACTGGGAAACAAACACTAGCTGGCCTTACAAGAAACACACTATGCTTTAGAGAAAAGAGCACTCTTCTACTCTACTGTGTTTCCTATAGGGCCAGAACAGTGAGCTTGCTCAGTACAAAAAAACTGTGCTTCCTACACACACGGGCCATATCTACTTCAATTCTGCTTAGTAAACTGACAAGAAAAGAAGCTTCTCTTCCGTCCAATACACTGTACTTGCTGGGAACAGATGCGAGTGCTATTTGCACTGTGTATGGCAATGGGAGCGCAATAGTGACTCTTCTTACCAGAAAACAACTCTTGCCCATAGGACCAGAAACAGCATGTGATTCAACTCCATTTCTGACTGGGAAACAAACACTAGCTCGCCTTACAAGAAACACACTCTGCTTTTGAGAAAAGAGCACTCTTCTACTCTACTGTGTTTCCTATAGGGCCAGAACAGTGAGCTTGCTCAGAAAAAATGAACTGTGCTTCCTACACACACGGGCCATATCTACTTCCACTATGCTTAGGAAACTGACAAGAACAGTAGCTTCTGTTCAGTCCAATACACTGTACTTCCTGGGAACAGACGTGAGTGCTACTTGCACTGTGTGTGGCAATGGGAAAGCAATCGTGACTCTTCTTACCAGAAAACAACTCTTGCTCACAGGACCAGAAACTGCATGTGATTCAACTCTATTTCTGACTGGGAAACAAACACTAGCTCGCCTAACGAGAAACACACTCTGCTTTTGAGAAAAGAGCACTCATCTACTCTACTGTGTTTCCTATAGGGCCAGAACAGTGAGCTTGCTCAGAACAAAAGAACTGTGCTTCCTACACACGGGCCATATCTACTTCAACTCTGCTTCGGAAACTGACAAGGACAGTAGCTTCTCTTCAGTCCAATACACTGCACTGGCAGGGAACAGAAGCGAGTGCTCTTTGCACTGTGTATGGATATGGGAACACAAAAGTTACACCTCTTACGAGAAAACAAGTCTTGATCGTAGGACCAGAAACTGCATTAGATTCAACTCCATTTCTGACTGGGAAACAAACACTAGCTCGCCTCACAAGAAACACACTCTGCTTTTCAGAAAAGACCATTCTTCTACTCTACTGTGTTTCTATAGGGGCAGAACAGTGAGCTTGCTCAGAATAAAAGAACTGTGCTTCCCACACACACGGCCCATATCTACTTCAACTCTACTTAGGAAACTGACAAGAACAGTAGCATCTCTTCAGTCCAATACACTGTACTTGCTGGGAACAGACGTGAGTGCTATTTGCACTGTGTATGGCAATGGGAGCACAATAGTGACTCTTCTTACCAGATAACAACTCTTGCTAGTAGGACCAGAAACTGCATGAGATTCAACTCCATTTCTGACTGGGAAACAAACACTAGCTCGCCTTACAAGAAACACACTCTGCTTTTGAGAAAAGAGCACTCATCTACTCTACTGTGTTTCCTGTAGGGCCAGAACAGTGAGCTTGCTCAGTACAAAAGAACTGTGCTTAATACACACACGGGCCATATCTACTTCAACTCTGCTTAGGAAACTGACAAGAACAGTAGCTTCTCTTCAGTCCAATGCACTGTACTTGCTGGGAACAGACGCGAATGCTATTTTCACTGTGTGGCAAATGGATCGCAATAGTGACTCCTCTTACCAGAAAACAACTCTTTCTCGTAGGACCAGAAACTGCATGATATCCAACTCCATTTCTGACAGGAAAACAAACACTAGCTAGCCTTACATGAAACACACTCTGCTTTTGAGAAAAGAGCACTCTTCCACTCTACTGTGTCTCCTATAGGGCCAGAACAGTGAGCTTGCTCAGAACAAAAGAACTGTGCTTCCTACACACACGGGCCATATCTATTTCCACTCTGCTCAGGAAACTGAAAAGAACAGTAGCATCTCTTCAGTCCAATTCACTGTACTTGCTGGGTACAGAAGTGAGTGCTACTTGCACGGTGTGGCAAATGTATCGCAATCGTGACTCATCTTACCAGAAAACAACTCTTGCTCATAGGACCAAAAACTACATTAGATTTAACTCCATTTCTGACTGGGAAACAAACACTAGCTGGCCTTACAAGAAACACACTATGCTTTAGAGAAAAGAGCACTCTTCTACTCTACTGTGTTTCCTATATGGCCAGAACAGTGAGCTTGCTCAGTACAAAAAAATTGTGCTTCCTACACACACGGGCCATATCTACTTCAACTCTGGTTAGTAAACTGACAAGAAAAGTAGCTTCTCTTCTGTCCAATACACTGTACTTGCTGGGAACAGATGCGAGTGCTATTTGCACTTTGTATGGCAATGGGAGAGCAATAGTGACTCTTCTTACCAGAAAACATCTCTTGCTCATAGGACCAGAAACAGCATGTGATTCAACTCCATTTCTGACTGGGAAACAAACACTAGCTCGACTTACAAGAAACACACTCTGCTTTTGAGAAAAGAGCACTCTTCTACTCCACTGTGTTTCCTATAGTGCCAGAACAGTGAGCTTGCTCAGAAAAAATGAGCTGTGCTTCCTAAACACACGGGCCATATCTACTTCCACTATGCTTAGGAAACTGACAAGAACAGTAGCTTCTCTTCAGTCCAATACACTGTACTTGCTGGGAACAGACGCAAGTAATATTTGCACTGTGTGGCAAATGGATCGCAATAGTGACTCTTCTTAGCCAGAAAAAAACTCTTGCTCATACGACCAGAAACTGTATGTGATTCAACTCTATTTCTGACTGGGAAACAAACACTAGCTCATGTTACAATAAACACACTCCGCTTTTGAGAAAAGAGCACTCTTCTACTCTACTGTGTTCCCTACAGGGCCAGAACAGTGAGCTTGCTCTCAACAAAAGAACTGTGCTTCCTACACACGGGCCATATCTACTTCAACTCTGCTTAGGAAACTGTCAAGAACAGGAGCTTCTCTTCAGTCCAATACACTGTACTTGCTGGGAAGAGACACGAGTGCTATTTGCACTGTGTATGGCAATGGGAGCACAATAGTGACTCTTCTTATCAGAAAACAACTCTTGCTCGTAGGAAGAGAAACAGCATGTGAGTACACTCCATTTCTGACTGGGAAACAAACACTAGCTCGCCTTACAAGAAACACACTCTGCTTTTGAGAAAAGATCACTCTTCTACTCTACTGTGTTTCCTATAGGGCCAGAACAGTGAGCTTGCTCAGAATAAAAGAAATGTGCTTCCTAAACACACGGGCCATATCTACTGCAACTCTGCTTAGGAAACTGACAAGAACAGTAGCTTCTCTTCAGTCCAATACACTGTACTTGCTGAGAACAGACGCGAGTGCTATTTGTACTGTGTATGGCAATGGAGGCGCAATAGTGACTCTTCTTACCAGAAAACAACTCTTGCTCGTAGGAATAGAAACAGCATGTGAGTACACTCCATTTCTGACTGGGAAAGAAACACTAGCTCGCCTTACAAGAAACACACTCTGCTTTTGAGAAAAGAGCACTCATCTACTCTATTGTGTTTCCTATAGGGCCAGAACAGTGAGCTTGCTCAGAACAAAAGAACTGTGCTTCCTACACACAGGGGCCACATCTACTTCAACTCTAGTTAGGAAACGGACAAGAACAGTAGCATCTCTTCAGTCCAATACACTGTACTTGCTGGGAACAGACGCGAGTGCTATTTGCACTGTGTATGGCAATGGGAGCACAACAGTGACTCTTCTTACCAGAAAACAACTCTTGCTCGTAGGAATAGAAACAGCGTGTGATTCCATTCCATTTCTGACTGGGAAACAAACACTTGCTTGCCTTACGAGAAACACACTCTGCTTTTGAGAAAAGAGCACTCTTCTACTCTACTGTTTTTTCTATAGGGCCAGAACAGTAAGCCTGTTCTTAACAAAAGAACTTGCTTCCTACACACACGGGCTATATCTCCTTCAACTCTGCTTAGGAAACTGACAAGAACAGGAGCTTCTCTTCAGTCCAATACACTGTACTTGCTGGGAAGAGACACTAGTGCTGTTTGCACTGATTGAAAAATGGTTCGCAATAGTGAGTCTTTTTAGGGGAAAACAACTCTTGCTCATAAGACCAGAAACTGTATGTGATTCAACTCTATTTCTGACCTGGAAACAAACACTAGCTCGCCTTACAAGAAACACACTCTGCTTTTGAGAAAATAGCACTCTACTACTCTACTGTTTTTCCTATAGGGCCAGAACAGTGAGGATGCTCAGAACAAAAGAACTGTGCTTCCTACACACACAGGCCACATCTACTTCAACTCTAGTTAGGAAACGGACAAGAAGGTAGCATCTCTTCAGTCCAATACACTGTACTTGCTGGGAAGAGACATGAGTGCTGTTTGCACTGTGTATGGCAATGGGAGCACAGTAGTGACTCTTCTTACCAGAAAACAACTCTTGCTCGTAAGACCAGAAACTGCATGAGATTCAACTCCATTTCTGACTGGGAAACAAACCCTAGCTCGCCTTACAAGAAACACACTCTGCTTTTGAGAAAAGAGCACTCATCTACTCTATTGTGTTTTCTATAGGGCCAGAACAGTGAGCTTGCTCAGTACAAAAACACTGTGCTTCCTACACACACGGGCCATATCTACTTCAACTCTGCTTAGGAAACTGACAAGAACAGTAGGTTCTCTTCAGTCCAATACACTGTAATTGCTGGGAACAGACTTGAGTGCTATTTGCACTGTGTGGCAAATGGATCACAATAGTGAGTCTTTTTACCGGAAAACAACTCTTGCTCATAGGACCAGAAACTGTATGTGTATCAACTCTATTTCTGACCTGGAAACAAACACTAGCTCGCCTAACAAGAAACACACTCTGCTTTTGAGAAAAGAGCACTCTACTACTCTACTGTTTTTCCTATAGGGCCAGAACAGTGAGCTTGCTCAAAACAAAAGAACTGTGCTTCCTACACACACGGGCCACATCTACTTCAACTCTAGTTAGGAAACGGACAAGAAGGTAGCATCTCTTCAGTCCAATACACTGTACTTGCTGGGAACAGACGCCAGTGCTATTTGCACTGTGTATGGCAATGGGAGCACAACAGTGACTCTTATTACCAGAAAACAACTCTTGCTCGTAGGAATAGAAACACCATGTGATTCCACTCCATTTCTGACTGGGAAACAAACACTAGCTCGCCTTACAAGAAACACACTCTGCTTTTGAGAAATGAGCACTCTTCTACTCTACTGTGTTTCCTATAGGGCCAGAACAGTGAGCTTGCTCAGAACAACAGAACTGTGCTTCCGACATACGGGCCATATCTAGTTCAACTCCACTTAGGGAAACTGACAAGAACAGTAGCTTCTCTTCAGTCCAATACACTGTACTTGCTGAGAACAGACGCGAGTGCTATTTGTACTGTGTATGGCAATGGAGGCGCAATAGTGACTCATCTTACCAGAAAACAACTCTTGCACGTAGGACCAGAAACTGCATGCGATTAAACTCCATTTCTGACTGGGAAACAAACACTAGCTCGCCTTACAAGAAACACACTCTGCTTTTGAGAAAAGAGCACTCATCTACTCTATTGTGTTTTCTGTAGGGCCAGAACAGTGAGCTTGCGCAGTACAAAAACACTGTGCTTCCTACACATGGGCCATATCTAATTCAACTCTGCTTAGGAAACTGACAAGAACAGGAGCTTCTCTTCAGTCCAATACACTGTACTTGCTGGGAACAGACAGGAGTGCTATTTGCACTGTGTATGGCAATGGGAGCACAACAGTGACTCTTCTTACCAGAAAACATCTCTTGCTCTGGAATAGAAACAGCATGTGATTCCACTCCATTTCTCACTGGGAAACAAACTCTAGCTCGCCTTACAAGAAAGACACTCTGCTTTTGAGAAAAGAGCACTCTTCTACTCTACTGTGTTTCCTATAGGGCCAGAACAGTGTGCTTGCTCAGAACAAAAGAACTGTGCTTCCTACACACACGGGCCATATCTACTTCAACTCTACTTAGGAAACTGACAAGAACAGTAGCATCTCTTCAATCCAATACACTGAACTTGCTGGGAACAGACCTAAGTGCTATTTGCACTGTATGGCAAATGGATCGCGATAGTCACTCTTCTTACCAGAAAACAACTCTTGCTCGTAAGAACAGAAACTGCATGAGATTCAACTCCATATCTGACTGGGAAACAAACACTTGCTCGCCTTACAAGAAACACACTCTGCTTTTGAGAAAAGAGCACTCTTCTACTCTACTGTGTTTTCTATGGGGCCAGAACAGTGAGCTTGCTCAGTACAAAAACACTGTGCTTCCTACACACATGGGCCATATCTACTTCAACTCTGCTTAGGAAACTGACAAGAACAGTAGCTTCTCTTCCATCCAATACACTGTACTTGCTGGGAACAGACGCGAGTGCTATTTGCACTGTGTATGACAATGGGAGCACAACAGTGACTCTTATTACCAGAAAAAAACTCTTGCTCGTAGGAATAGAAACACCATGTGATTCCACTCCATTTCTGACTGGGAAACAAACACTATCTAGCCTTACAAGAAACACACTCTGCTTTTGAGAAATGAGCACTCTTCTACTCTACTGTGTTTCCTATAGGGCCAGAACAGTGAGCTTGCTCAGAATAAAAGAACTGTGCTTCCTAAACACACGGGCCATATCTACTACAACTCTGCTTAGGAAACTGACAAGAACAGTAGCTTCTCTTCAGTCCAATACACTGTACTTGCTGGGAACAGACGCGAGTGCTATTTGTACTGTGTATGGCAATGGAGGCTCAATAGTGACTCATCTTACCAGAAAACAACTCTTGCTCGTAGGACCAGAAACTGCATGCGATTAAACTCCATTTCTGACTGGGAAACAAACACTAGCTCACCTTACAAGAAAGACACTCTGCTTTTGAGAAAAGAGCACTCTTCTACTCTACTGTGTTTCCTATAGGGCCAGAACAGTGTGCATGCTCAGAACAACAGAAATGTGCTTCCTACACACACGGGCCATATCTACTTCAACTCTACTTAGGAAACTGACAAGAACAGTAGCATCTCTTCAATCCAATACACTGAACTTGCTGGGAACAGAAGTAAGTGCTATTTGCACTGTATGGCAAATGGATCGCAATAGTCACTCTTCTTACCAGAAAACAACTCTTGCTCGTAAGAACAGAAACTGCATGAGATTCAACTCCATATCTGACTGGGAAACAAACACTTGCTCGTCTTACAAGAAACACACTCTGCTTTTGAGAAAAGAGCACTCTTCTACTCTACTGTGTTTTCTATAGGTCCAGAACAGTGAGCTTGCTCAGTACAAAAACACTGTGCTTCCTACACACACGGGACATATCTACTTCAACTCTGCTTAGGAAACTGACAAGAACAGTAGCTCTCTTCCATTCAATACACTGTACTTGCTGGGAACAGATGCGAGTGCTATTTGCACTGTGTATGGCAATGGGAGCACAATAGTGACTCTTCTTACCAGAAAACAGCTCTTGCTCATAGGACCAGAAACTGCAAGTGATTCAACTCCATTTCTGACAGGGAAACAAACACTAGCTCGCTTTACGAGAAAAACACTCTGCTTTTGAGAAAAGAGCACTCTTCTACACTACTGTGTTTCCTATAGGGCCAGAACAGTGAGCTTGCTCAGAACAAAAGAACTGTGCTTCCTACACACACGGGCCATATCTATTTCCACTCTGCTGAGGAAACTGAAAAGAACAGGAGCTTCTCTTCAGTCTAATACACAGTACTTGCTGGGAACAGACGCGAGTGCTGTTTGCACTGTGTGACAAATGGATCACAGCAGTGATTCTTCTTACCAGAAAACAACTCTTGCTCGTAGGACCAGAAACAGCATGTGATTCAACTCCATTTCTGACTGGGAAACAAACGCTAGCTTGCCTTACAAGAAACACACTCTGCTTTAGAGAAAAGAGCACTCTTCTATTCTACTGTGTTTCTTGTAGGGCCAGAACAGTGAGCTTGCTCTGAACAAAAGAACTGTGCTTCCTACACACACGGGCCATATCTACCTCAAATCAGCTTAGGAAACTGACAAGAACAGGAGCTTCTCTTCAGTCCAATACACTGTACATGCTGGGAACAGACACGAGTGCTATTTGTACTGTGTATGGCAATGGGAGCACAATAGTGACTCTTCTTACCAGAAAACAATTCTTGCTCATAGGAATAGAAACAGCATGTGATTCCACTCCATTTCTGACTGAGAAAAAAACAATAGCTCCTCTTACAAGAAACACACTCTGCTTTTGAGAAAAGAGCACTCTTCTACTCTACTGTGTTTCCTATAGGGCCAGAACAGTGAGCTTGCTCAGAATAAAAGAACTGTGCTTCCTAAACACACGGGCCATATCTACTACAACTCTGCTTAGGAAACTGACAAGAACAGTAGCTTCTCTTCAGTCCAATACACTGTACTTACTGCGAAAAGACACGAGTGTTATTTGTACTGTGTATGGCAATGGAGGCTCAATAGTGACTCTTCTTACCAGAGAACAACTCTTGCTCGTAGGACCAGACACTGCAAGAGATTCAACTCCTTTTCTGACTGGGAAACAAACATTAGCTCGCCTTACAAGAAACACACTCTGCTTTTGAGAAAAGAGCAGTCTTCTACTCTACTGTTTTTTCTATAGGGCCAGAACAGTAAGCTTGCTCTGAAAAAAAGAACTGTGCTTCCTACACACAAGGGCCGTATCTCCTTCAACTCTGCTTAGGAAGCTGACAAGAACAGGAGCTTCTCTTCAGTCCAATACACTGTACTTGCTGGGAAGAGACACGAGTGCTGTTTGCACTGTGTATGGCAATGGGAGCACAGTAGTGACTCTTCTTACCAGAAAACAACTCTTGCTCGTAAGACCAGAATCTGCATGAGATTGCACTCCATTTCTGACTGGGAAACAAACACTAGCTCACCTTACAAGAAACACACTCTGCTTTTGAGAAAAGAGCACTCATCTACTCTATTGTGTTTTCTATAGGGCCAGAACAGTGAGCTTGCTCAGTACGAAAACACTGTGCTTCCTACACACACGGGCCATATATACTTCAACTCTGCTTAGGAAACTGACAAGAACAGTAGCTTCTCTTCAGTCCAATACACTGTACTAGCTGGGAACAGACGCGAGTGCTATTTGCACTGTGTATTGCAATGGGAGCACAATATTGACTCTTCTTACGAGAAAACAACTCTTGCTCTTGGAATAGAAACAGCATGTGATTCCACTCCATTTCTGACTGGGAAACAAACACTAGGTCGCCTTACAAGAAACACACTGTGCTTTTGAGAAAAGAGCACTCTTCTACTCTAATGTGTTTCCTATAGGGCCAGAACAGTGTGCTTGCTCAGAACAAAAAAACTGTGCTTCCTACACACATGGGCCATATCTACTTCAACTCTGCTTAGGAAACTGTCAAGAACAGTAGCTTCTCTTCTGTCCAATACACTGTACTTGCTGGGAACAGACGCGAGTGCTATTTGCACTGTGTATGGCAATGGTAGCACAATAGTGACTCTTCTTACCAGAGAACAACTCTTGCTCATAGGACCAGAAACTGCAAGTGATTCAACTCCATTTCTGACAGGGAAACAAACACTAGCTCGCCTTACAAGAAACACACTCTGCTTTTGAGAAAAGAGCACTCTTCTACTCTACTGTGTTTCATATAGGGCCAGAACAGTGAGATTGCTCAGAACAAAAGAACTGTGCTTCCTACACACACGGGACACATCTACTTCAACTCTAGTTAGGAAACAGACAAGAACAGTAGCATCTCTTCAGTCCAACACACTGTACTTGCTGGGAACAGACGCGAGTGCTATTTGCACTGTGTGGCAAATGGATTGCAATAGTGACTCTTCTTACCCAGAAAACAACTCTTGCTCATACGACCAGAAACTGTATGTGATTCAACTCTATTTCTGACTGGGAAACAAACACTAGGTCACGTTACAATAAACACACTGTGCTTTTGAGAAAAGAGCACTCTTCTACTCTACTGTGTTTCCTATAGGGCCAGAACAGTGAGCTTGCTCAGTACAAAATAACTGTTCTTCCTAAACACACGGGCCATATCTACTTCAATTCTGCTTAGGAAACTGACAAGAACAGATGCTTCTCTTCCGTCCTATACACTGTACTTGCTGGGAAGAGATGCGAGTGCTATTTGCACTGTGTATGGCAATGGGAGCGCAATAGTGACTCTTCTTACCAGAAAACAACTCTTGCTCATAGGACCAGAAACTGCAAGTGATTCAACTCCATTTCTGACAGGGAAACAAACACTAGCTCGCCTTACAAGAAACCCACTCTGCTTTTGAGAAAAGAGCACTCTTCCACTCTACAGTGTTTGCTTTAGGGCCAGAACAGTGAGCTTGATCAGAAAAAATGAGCTGTGCTTCCTACACACACGGGCCATATCTACTTCAACTCTCCTTAGGAAACTTACAAGAACAGTAGCTTCTTTTCAGTCCAATGCACTGCACTTGCTGGGAACAGATGCGAGAGCTATTTGCACTGTGTATGTCAATGGGAGCGCAAAAGTGACACTTCTTACCAGAAAACAACTCTTGCTCGTAGGAACAGAAACTGCATGTGATTCAACTCCATTTCTGACTAGGAAACAAAAACTAGCTTGCCGCACAAGAAACACACTCTGCTTTTGAGAAAAGAGCACTCTTCTACTCTACTGTGTTTCTTGTAGGGCCAGAACAGTGAGCTTGCTCTGAACAAAAGGACTGTGCTTCCTACACACACGGGCCATATCTACTTCAACTCTGCTTAGGAAACTGACAAGTACAGGAGCTTCCCTTCAGTCCAATACACTGTACTTGCTGGGAAGAGACATGAGTGCTATTTGCACTTTGTATGGCAATGGGAGCACAATAGTAACTCTTCTTACCAGAAAACAACTCTTGCTCGTAGGACCAGAAACGGCATGTGATTCCACTCCATTTCTGACTGGGAAACAAACAATAGCTCGCCTTACAAAAAACACACTCTATTTTGAGAAAAGAGCACTCTTCTACTCTACTGTGTTTCCTATAGGGACAGATCAGTGAGCTTGCTCAGTACAAAAGAACTGTGCTTCCTACACACACGGGCCATATCTACTTCAACTCTGCTTACGAAAATGACAACAACAGTAGCTTCTCTTCAGTTCAATACACTGTACTTGCTGGGAACAGACGCGAGTGCTATTTGCACTGTGTATGGGAATGGGAGCGCAATAGTGACTCTTCTTAAGAGAAAGCAACTCTTAATAATAGAAACAGAAACTGCAAGTGATTCAACTCCATTTCTGACAGGGAAAAAAACACTACCTCGCCTTACAAGAAACACAGTCTGCTTTTGAGAAAAGAGCACTCTTCTACTCTCCTGTGTTAGCTATAGGGGCTGAACAGTGAGCTTACTCAGAACAAAAGAACTGTGCTTCCTACACTCACGGGCCATATCTACTTCAACTCTGCGTAGGAAACTGACAAGAACAGTAGCTTCTCTTCTGTCTAATACACTGTACTTGCTGGGAACAGACGCGAGTGCTATTTGCACTGTTTATGGCAATGGGAGCACAATAGTGACTCTTCTTACCAGAAAACAACTCTTCCTCATAGGAACAGAAACTGCAAGTGATTCCACTCCATTTCTGACAGGGAAACAAACACTAGCTCGCCTTACAAGAAACACTCTCTGCTTTTGAGAAAAGAGCACTCTTCTACTCTACTGTGTTTCTTGTAGGGCCAGAACAGTGAGCTTGCTCTGAATAAAAGAACTGTGCTTCCTACACACACGGGCCATATCTACTTCAACTCTGCTTAGGAAACTGACAAGAACAGGAGCTTCTCTTCAGTCCAATACACTGTACTTGCTGGGAAGAGACATGAGTGCTATTTGCACTTTGTATGGCAATGGGAACACAATAGTAACTCTTCTTACCAGAAAACAACTCTTGCTCGTAGGAACAGAAAAGGCATATGATTCCACTCCATTTCTGACTGGGAAACAAACAATAGCTCGCCTTACAAGAAACACACTCTATTTTGAGAAAAGAGCACTCTTCTACTCTACTGTGTTTCCTATACTGACAGATCAGTGAGCTTGCTCAGTACAAAAGAACTGTGCTTCCTACACACACGGGCCATATCTACTTCAACTCTGCTTACGAAAATGACAACAACAGTAGCTTCTCTTCAGTTCAATACACTGTACTTGCTGGGAACAGACGCGAGTGCTATTTGCGCTGTGTATGGGAATGGGAGAACAATAGTGACTCTTCTTAAGAGAAAGCAACTCTTAATCATAGAAACAGAAACTGCAAGTGATTCAACTCCATTTCTGACAGGGAAAAAAACACTACCTCGCCTTACAAGAAACACAGTCTGCTTTTGAGAAAAGAGCACTCTTCTACTCTCCTGTGTTAGCTATAGGGGCTGAACAGTGAGCTTACTCAGAACAAAAGAACTGTGCTTCCTACACTCACGGGCCATATCTACTTCAACTCTGCTTAGGAAACTGACAAGAACAGTAGCTTCTCTTCAGTCCAACACACTGTACTTGCTGGGAACAGATGCGAGTGCTATTTGCACTGTGTGGCAAATGGATCACAATAGTGACACTTCTTACCCAGAAAACAACTCTTGCTCGTAGGACCAGAAACGGCATGAGTTTCAACTCCATTTCTGACTGGGAAACAAACACTAGCTCGCCTTACAAGAAAAACACTCTGTTTTGAGAAAAGAGCACTCTTCCACTCTACTATGTTTCCTATAGGGCCAGAACAGTGAGCTTGCTCAGAACAAAAGAACTGTGCTTCCTACACACGGGCCATATCTACTTCAACTCTACTTAGGAAACTGACAAGAACACTAGCATCGCTTCAGTCCAATACACTGTACTTGCTGGGTACAGACGTGAGTGCTATTTGCACTGTGTGGCAAATGGATCGCAATAGTGACTCTTCTTACCAGAAAAAAACTCTTGCTCCTAGGACCAGAAACTGCACTAGATTCAACACCATTTTTGACTGGGAAACAAACACTGGCTCGCCTTACAAGAAACACACTTTGCTTTTGAGAAAAGAGCACTCTTCTACTCTACTGTGTTTCCTATATGTCCAGAACAGTGTGCTTGCTCAGAACAAAAGAACTGTGCTACCGACACACACGGGCCATATCTATTTCCACTCTGCTTAGGACTCTGAGAAGAACAGGAGCTTCTCTTCAGTCTAATACACTGTACTTGCTGGGAACAGACACGAGTGCTATTTGCACTGTGTATGGCAATGGGAGCACAATAGTGACTCTTCTTACCAGAAAACAACTCTTTCTCGTAGGAATAGAACGAGCATGTGATTCCACTCCATTTCTGACTGGGAAAAAAACACTAGCTCGCCTTACAAGAAACACACTCTGCTTTTGAGAAAAGAGCACTCTTCTACTCTCCTGTGTTTCCTATAGGGCCACAACAGTGAGCTTGCTCAGAATAAGGAACTGTGCTTCCTAAACACAAAGGCCATATCTACTACAACTCTGCTTAGGAAACTGACAAGAACAGTAGGTTCTCTTCAGTCCAATACACTGTACTTGCTGAGAACAGACGCGAGTGCTATTTGTACTGTGTATGGCAATGGAGGCGCAATAGTGACTCTTCTTTCCAGAAAACAACTCTTGCTCATAGGACCAGAAATTGCATGAGATTCAACTCCATTTCTGACTGGGAAACAAACACTAGCTCACCTTACAAGAAACACACTCTGCTTTTGAGAAAAGAGCACTCATCTACTCTATTGTGTTTTCTATAGGGCCGAAACAGTGAGCTTGCTCTGTACAAAAACACTGTGCTTCCTACACACACGGGCAATATCTATTTCAACTCTGCTTAGGAAACTGACAAGAACAGTAGCTTCTCTTCAGTCCAATACACTGTACTTGCTGGGAACAGACGCGAGTGCCATTTGCACTGAGTGTCAAATGAATCGCAATAGTGACTCTTCTTACCAGAAAAAAACTCTTGCTCGTAGGACCAGTAACTGCATTAGATTCAACTCCATTTCTGACTGGGAAACAAACACTAGCTCGCGTTACAAGAAACACACTCTGCTTTTGAGAAAAGAGCACTCTTCTACTCTACTGTGTTTCCTATAGGGCCAGAACAGTGAGCTTGCTCAGAACAAAAGAACTGTGCTTCCTACACACACGGGCCACATCTACTTCAATTCTAGTTAGGAAACGGACAAGAACAGTAGCATCTCTTCAGTCCAATACACTGTACTTGCTGGGAACAGACACCAGTGCTATTTGCACTGTGTGGCAAATGGATCGCAATAGTGATTCTTCTTACCAGAAAACAACTCTTGCTTGTAGGACCAGAAACAGCATGTGATTCAACTCCATTTCTGACTGGGAAACAAACACTAGCTCGCCTTACGAGAAACACACTCTACTTTTGAGAAAAGAGCACTCTTCTACTCTACTGTGTTTCTTGTAGGGCCAGAACAGTGAGCTTGATCTGAACAAAAGAACTGTGCTTCCTAAACAAACGGGCCATATCTACCTCAAATCTGCTTAGGAAACTGACAAGAACAGGAGCTTCTCTTCAGTCCAATACACTGTACTTGCTGGGAACAGACGCGAGTGCTATTTGCACTGTGTATGGCAAGGGGAGCACAATAGTGACTCTTCTTACCAGAAAACAACTCTTGCTCGTAGGACCAGAAACTGCATGTGATTCCACTCCATTTCTGACTGGGAAACAAACACTAGCTCGCCTTACAAGGAACACACTCTGCTTTTGAGAAAAGAGCACTCTTCTACTCTACTGTGTTTCCTATAGGGGCAGAAGAGTGAGCTTGCTCAGAACAAACGATCTGTGCTTCCTACACACGGGCCATATCTACTTCAACTCTGCTTAGGAAACTGACAAGAACAGTAGCTTCTCTTCAGTCCAACACACTGTACTTGCTGGGAACAGATGCGAGTGCTATTTGCACTGTGTGGCAAATGGATCACAATAGTGACACTTCTTACCCAGAAAACAACTCTTGCTCGTAGGACCAGAAACGGCATGAGTTTCAACTCCATTTCTGACTGGGAAACAAACACTAGCTCGCCTTACAAGAAACACACTCTGTTTTGAGAAAAGAGCACTCTTCCACTCTACTATGTTTCCTATAGGGCCAGAACAGTGAGCTTGCTCAGAACAAAAGAACTGTGCTTCCTACACACGGGCCATATCTACTTCAACTCTACTTAGGAAACTGACAAGAACACTAGCATCGCTTCAGTCCAATACACTGTACTTGCTGGGTACAGACGTGAGTGCTATTTGCACTGTGTGGCAAATGGATCGCAATAGTGACTCTTCTTACCAGAAAAAAACTCTTGCTCCTAGGACCAGAAACTGCACTAGATTCAACACCATTTTTGACTGGGAAACAAACACTGGCTCGCCTTACAAGAAACACACTTTGCTTTTGAGAAAAGAGCACTCTTCTACTCTACTGTGTTTCCTATATGTCCAGAACAGTGTGCTTGCTCAGAACAAAAGAACTGTGCTACCGACACACACGGGCCATATCTATTTCCACTCTGCTTAGGACTCTGAGAAGAACAGGAGCTTCTCTTCAGTCTAATACACTGTACTTGCTGGGAACAGACACGAGTGCTATTTGCACTGTGTATGGCAATGGGAGCACAATAGTGACTCTTCTTACCAGAAAACAACTCTTTCTCGTAGGAATAGAACGAGCATGTGATTCCACTCCATTTCTGACTGGGAAAAAAACACTAGCTTGCCTTACAAGAAACACACTCTGCTTTTGAGAAAAGAGCACTCTTCTACTCTCCTGTGTTTCCTATAGGGCCACAACAGTGAGCTTGCTCAGAATAAGGAACTGTGCTTCCTAAACACAAAGGCCATATCTACTACAACTCTGCTTAGGAAACTGACAAGAACAGTAGGTTCTCTTCAGTCCAATACACTGTATTTGCTGAGAACAGACGCGAGTGCTATTTGTACTGTGTATGGCAATGGAGGCGCAATAGTGACTCTTCTTTCCAGAAAACAACTCTTGCTCATAGGACCAGAAATTGCATGAGATTCAACTCCATTTCTGACTGGGAAACAAACACTAGCTCACCTTACAAGAAACACACTCTGCTTTTGAGAAAAGAGCACTCATCTACTCTATTGTGTTTTCTATAGGGCCGAAACAGTGAGCTTGCTCTGTACAAAAACACTGTGCTTCCTACACACACGGGCAATATCTATTTCAACTCTGCTTAGGAAACTGACAAGAACAGTAGCTTCTCTTCAGTCCAATACACTGTACTGGCTGGGAACAGACGCGAGTGCTATTTGCACTGTGTGACAAATGGATCACAACAGTGATTCTTCTTACCAGAAAACAACTCTTGCTCGTAGGACCAGAAACAGCATGTGATTCAACTCCATTTCTGACTGGGAAACAAACACTAGCTCCCCTTACGAGAAACACACTCTACTTTTGAGAAAAGAGCACTCTTCTACTCTACTGTGTTTCTTGTAGGGCCAGAACAGTGAGCTTGCTCTGAACAAAAGAACTGTGCTTCCTACACACACGGGCCATATCTACCTCAAATCAGCTTAGGAAACTGACAAGAACAGGAGCTTCTCTTCAGTCCAATACACTGTACATGCTGGGAACAGACACGAGTGCTATTTGTACTGTGTATGGCAATGGGAGCACAATAGTGACTCTTCTTACCAGAAAACAATTCTTGCTCATAGGAATAGAAACAGCATGTGATTCCACTCCATTTCTGACTGAGAAAAAAACAATAGCTCCTCTTACAAGAAACACACTCTGCTTTTGAGAAAAGAGCACTCTTCTACTCTACTGTGTTTCCTATAGGGCCAGAACAGTGAGCTTGCTCAGAATAAAAGAACTGTGTTTCCTAAACACACGGGCCATATCTACTACAACTCTGCTTAGGAAACTGACAAGAACAGTAGCTTCTCTTCAGTCCAATACACTGTACTTGCTGCGAACAGACACGAGTGTTATTTGTACTGTGTATGGCAATGGAGGCCCAATAGTGACTCTTCTTACCAGAGAACAACTCTTGCTCGTAGGACCAGACACTGCAAGAGATTCAACTCCTTTTCTGACTGGGAAACAAACACTAGCTCGCCTTACAAGAAACACACTCTGCTTTTGAGAAAAGAGCAGTCTTCTACTCTACTTTTTTTTTCTATAGGGCCAGAACAGTAAGCTTGCTCTGAAAAAAAGAACTGTGCTTCCTACACACAAGGGCCATATCTCCTTCAACTCTGCTTAGGAAGCTGACAAGAACAGGAGCTTCTCTTCAGTCCAATACACTGTACTTGCTGGGAAGAGACACGAGGGCTGTTTGCACTGTGTATGGCAATGGGAGCACAGTAGTGACTCTTCGTACCAGAAAACAACTCTTGCTCGTAAGACCAGAATCTGCATGAGATTGCACTCCATTTCTGACTGGGAAACAAACACTAGCTCACCTTACAAGAAACACACTCTGCTTTTGAGAAAAGAGCACTCATGTACTCTATTGTGTTTTCTATAGGGCCAGAACAGTGAGCTTGCTCAGTACGAAAACACTGTGCTTCCGACACACACGGGCCATATCTACTTCAACTCTGCTTAGGAAACTGACAAGAACAGTAGCTTCTCTTCAGTCCAATACACTGTACTAGCTGGGAACAGACGCGAGTGCTATTTGCACTGTGTATTGCAATGGGAGCACAATATTGACTCTTCTTACGAGAAAACAACTCTTGCTCTTGGAATAGAAACAGCATGTGATTCCACTCCATTTCTGACTGGGAAACAAACACTAGGTCGCCTTACAAGAAACACACTGTGCTTTTGAGAAAAGAGCACTCTTCTACTCTAATGTGTTTCCTATAGGGCCAGAACAGTGTGCTTGCTCAGAACAAAAAAACTGTGCTTCCTACACACATGGGCCATATCTACTTCAACTCTGCTTAGGAAACTGTCAAGAACAGTAGCTTCTCTTCCGTCCAATACACTGTACTTGCTGGGAACAGACGCGAGTGCTATTTGCACTGTGTATGGCAATGGGAGCACAACAGTGACTCTTATTACCAGAAAACAACTCTTGCTCGTAGGAATAGAAACACCATGTGATTCCACTCCATTTCTGACTGGGAAACAAACACTAGCTCGCCTTACAAGAAACACACTCTGCTTTTGAGAAAAGAGCACTCTTCTACTCTACTGTGTTTCCTATAGGGCCAGAACAGTGAGCTTGCTCAGAACAAAAGAACTGTGCTTCCTACACACACGGGCCACATCTACTTCAACTCTACTTAGGAAAAGGACAAGAACAGTAGCATCTCTTCAGTCCAATACACTGTACTTGCTGGGAACAGACGCGAGTGCTATTTGCACTGTGTGGCAAATGGATCGCAATAGTGATTCTTCTTACCAGAAAACAACTCTTGCTCGTAGGACCAGAAACAGCATGTGATTCAACTCCATTTCTGACTGGGAAACAAACACTAGCTCGCCTTACAAGAAACACACTCTACTTTTGAGAAAAGAGCACTCTTCTACTCTACTGTGTTTCTTGTAGGGCCAGAACAGTGAGCTTGCTCTGAACAAAAGAACTGTGCTTCGTACACAAACGGGCCATATCTACTTCAACTCTGCTTAGGAAACTGACAAGAACAGTAGGTTCTCTTCAGTCCAATACACTGTAATTGCTGGGAACAGTCGCGAGTGCTATTTGCACTGTGTATGGCAATGGGAGCACAACAGTGACTCTTATTACCAGAAAACAACTCTTGCTCGTAGGAATAGAAACACCATGTGATTCCACTCCATTTCTGACTGGGAAACAAACACTAGCTCGCCTTACAAGAAACACACTCTGCTTTTGAGAAATGAGCACTCTTCTACTCTACTGTGTTTCCTATAGGGCCAGAACAGTGAGCTTGCTCAGAATAAAAGAACTGTGCTTCCTAAACACACGGGCCATATCTACTACAACTCTGCTTAGGAAACTGACAAGAACAGTAGCTTCTCTTCAGTCCAATACACTGTACTTGCTGAGAACAGACGCGAGTGCTATTTGTACTGTGTATGGCAATGGAGGCGCAATAGTGACTCATCTTACCAGAAAACAACTCTTGCTCGTAGGACCAGAAACTGCATGCGATTAAACTCCATTTCTGACTGGGAAACAAACACTTGCTCGCTTTACAAGAAACCCACTCTGCTTTTGAGAAAAGAGCACTCTTCTACTCTACTGTGTTTTCTATAGGGCCAGAACAGTGAGCTTGCTCAGTACAAAAACACTGTGCTTCCTACACACACGGGCCATATCTACTTCAACTCTGCTTAGGAAACTGACAAGAACAGTAGCTTCTCTTCCGTTCAATACACTGTACTTGCTGGGAACAGATGCGAGTGCTATTTGCACTGTGTATGGCAATGGGAGCACAATAGTGACTCTTCTTACCAGAAAACAGCTCTTGCTCATAGGACCAGAAACTGCAAGTGATTCAACTCCATTTTTGACAGGGAAACAAACACTAGCTCGCTTTACAAGAAAAACACTCTGCTTTTGAGAAAAGAGCACTCTTCTACACTACTGTGTTTCCTATAGGGCCAGAACAGTGAGCTTGCTCAGAACAAAAGAACTGTGCTTCCTACACACACGGGCCATATCTATTTCCACTCTGCTGAGGAAATTGAAAAGAACAGTAGCTTCTCTTCAGTCTAATACACTGTACTTGCTGGGAACAGACGCGAGTGCTATTTGCACTGTGTGACAAATGGATCACAACAGTGATTCTTCTTACCAGAAAACAACTCTTGCTCGTAGGACCAGAAACAGCATGTGATTCAACTCCATTTCTGACTGGGAAACAAACACTAGCTCCCCTTACGAGAAACACACTCTACTTTTGAGAAAAGAGCACTCTTCTACTCTACTGTGTTTCTTGTAGGGCCAGAACAGTGAGCTTGCTCTGAACAAAAGAACTGTGCTTCCTACACACACGGGCCATATCTACCTCAAATCAGCTTAGGAAACTGACAAGAACAGGAGCTTCTCTTCAGTCCAATACACTGTACATGCTGGAAACAGACACGAGTGCTATTTGTACTGTGTATGGCAATGGGAGCACAATAGTGACTCTTCTTACCAGAAAACAATTCTTGCTCATAGGAATAGAAACAGCATGTGATTCCACTCCATTTCTGACTGAGAAAAAAACAATAGCTCCTCTTACAAGAAACACACTCTGCTTTTGAGAAAAGAGCACTCTTCTACTCTACTGTGTTTCCTATAGGGCCAGAACAGTGAGCTTGCTCAGAATAAAAGAACTGTGTTTCCTAAACACACGGGCCATATCTACTACAACTCTGCTTAGGAAACTGACAAGAACAGTAGCTTCTCTTCAGTCCAATACACTGTACTTGCTGCGAACAGACACGAGTGTTATTTGTACTGTGTATGGCAATGGAGGCCCAATAGTGACTCTTCTTACCAGAGAACAACTCTTGCTCATAGGACCAGACACTGCAAGAGATTCAACTCCTTTTCTGACTGGGAAACAAACACTAGCTCGCCTTACAAGAAACACACTCTACTTTTGAGAAAAGAGCACTCTTCTACTCTACTTTTTTTTCTATAGGGCCAGAACAGTAAGCTTGCTCTGAAAAAAAGAACTGTGCTTCCTACACACAAGGGCCATATCTCCTTCAACTCTGCTTAGGAAGCTGACAAGAACAGGAGCTTCTCTTCAGTCCAATACACTGTACTTGCTGGGAAGAGACACGAGTGCTGTTTGCACTGTGTATGGCAATGGGAGCACAGTAGTGACTCTTCGTACCAGAAAACAACTCTTGCTTGTAAGACCAGAATCTGCATGAGATTCCACTCCATTTCTGACTGGGAAACAAACACTAGCTCACCTTACAAGAAACACACTCTGCTTTTGAGAAAAGAGCACTCATGTACTCTATTGTGTTTTCTATAGGGCCAGAACAGTGAGCTTGCTCAGTACGAAAACACTGTGCTTCCTACACACACGGGCCATATCTACTTCAACTCTGCTTAGGAAACTGACAAGAACAGTAGCTTCTCTTCAGTCCAATACACTGTACTAGCTGGTAACAGACGCGAGTGCTATTTGCACTGTGTATTGCAATGGGAGCACAATATTGACTCTTCTTACCAGAAAACAACTCTTGCTCTTGGAATAGAAACAGCATGTGATTCCACTCCATTTCTGACTGGGAAACAAACACTAGGTCGCCTTACAAAAAACACACTGTGCTTTTGAGAAAAGAGCACTCTTCTACTCTACTGTGTTTCCTATAGGGACAGATCAGTGAACTTGCTCAGTAAAAAAGAACTGTGCTTCCTACACACACGGGCCATATCTACTTCAACTCTGCTTACGAAAATGACAACAACAGTAGCTTCTCTTCAGTTCAATACACTGTACTTGCTGGGAACAGACGCGAGTGCTATTTGCACTGTGTATGGGAATGGGAGCGCAATAGTGACTCTTCTTAAGAGAAAGCAACTCTTAATAATAGAAACAGAAACTGCAAGTGCTTCAACTCCATTTCTGACAGGGAAAAAAACACTACCTCGCCTTACAAGAAACACAGTCTGCTTTTGAGAAAAGAGCACTCTTCTACTCTCCTGTGTTAGCTATAGAGGCTGAACAGTGAGCTTACTCAGAACAAAAGAACTGTGCTTCCTACACTCACGGGCCATATCTACTTCAACTCTGCTTAGGAAACTGACAAGAACAGTAGCTTCTCTTCAGTCCAATACACTGCACTTGCTGGGAACAGATGCGAGAGCTATTTGCACTGTGTATGTCAATGGGAGCGCAAAAGTGACACTTCTTACCAGAAAACAACTCTTGCTCGTAGGAACAGAAACTGCATGTGATTCAACTCCATTTCTGACTAGGAAACAAAAACTAGCTTGCCGCACAAGAAACACACTCTGCTTTTGAGAAAAGAGCATTCTTCTACTCTACTGTGTTTCCTATAGGGGCAGAACAGTGAACATTCTCAGAATAAAAGAACTGTGCTTCCTATACACACAGGCCATATCTACTGCAACTCTGCTTAGGAAACTGACAAGAACAGTAGCATCTCTTCAGTCCAATACACAGTACTTGCTGGGAACAGACGTAAGTCCTATTTGTACTGTGTGGCAAATGGTTCGCAATAGTCACTCTTCTTACCAGAAAACAACTCTTGCTCATAGCACCAGAAACTGCATGTGATTCAACTCCATTTCTGACTTGGAAACAAACACTAGCTCGCCTTACAAGAAACACACTCTGCTTTTGAGAAAAGAGCACTCTTCTACTTTACTGTATTTCCTGTAGGGACAGAACAGTGAGTTTGCACAGGACAAAAAAACTGTGCTTCCTACACACGGGCCATATCTACTTCAACTCTGCTTAGGAAACTGAAAAGAACAGTAGCTTCTCTTCTGTCTAATACACTGTACTTGCTGGGAACAGACGCGAGTGCTATTTGCACTGTTTATTGCAATGGGAGCACAATAGTGACTCTTCTTACCAGAAAACAACTCTTCCTCATAGGAACAGAAACTGCAAGTGATTCAACTCCATTTCTGACAGGGAAACAAACACTAGCTCGCCTTACAAGAAACACTCTCTGCTTTTGAGAAAAGAGCACTCTTCTACTCTACTGTGTTTCTTGTAGGGCCAGAACAGTGAGCTTGCTCTGAACAAAAGAACTGTGCTTCCTACACACACGGGCCATATCTACTTCAACTCTGCTTAGGAAACTGACAAGAACAGGAGCTTCTCTTCAGTCCAATACACTGTACTTGCTGGGAACAGACGCGAGTGCTATTTGCACTGTGTGACAAATGGATCACAACAGTGATTCTTCTTACCAGAAAACAACTCTTGCTCGTAGGACCAGAAACAGCATGTGATTCAACTCCATTTCTGACTGGGAAACAAACAATAGCTCGCCTTACGAGAAACACACTCTATTTTGAGAAAAGAGCACTCTTCTACTCTACTGTGTTTCCTATAGGGACAGATCAGTGAGCTTGCTCAGTACAAAAGAACTGTGCTTCCGACACACACGGGCCATATCTATTTCCACTCTGCTTAGGACTCTGAGAAGAACAGGAGCTTCTCTTCAGTCTAATACACTGTACTTGCTGGGAACAGACACGAGTGCTATTTGCACTGTGTATGGGAATGGGAGCGCAATAGTGACTCTTCTTAAGAGAAAGCAACTCTTAATCATAGAAACAGAAACTGCAAGTGATTCAACTCCATTTCTGACAGGGAAAAAAACACTACCTCGCCTTACAAGAAACACAGTCTGCTTTTGAGAAAAGAGCACTCTTCTACTCTCCTGTGTTAGCTATAGGGGCTGAACAGTGAGCTTACTCAGAACAAAAGATCTGTGCTTCCTACACTCACGGGCCATATCTACTTCAACTCTGCTTAGGAAACTGACAAGAACAGTAGCTTCTCTTCAGTCCAACACACTGTACTTGCTGGGAACAGATGCGAGTGCTATTTGCACTGTGTGTGAAATGGATCACAATAGTGACACTTCTTATCCAGAAAACAACTCTTGCTCATAGGACCAGAAACGGCATGAGATTCAACTCCATTTCTGACTGGGAAACAAACACTAGCTCGCCTTACAAGAAACACACTCTGTTTTGCGAAAAGAGCACTCTTCCACTCTACTATGTTTCCTATATGTCCAGAACAGTGTGGTTGCTCAGAACAAAAGAACTGTGCTTCCGACACACACGGGCCATATCTATTTCCACTCTGCTTAGGACTCTGAGAAGAACAGGAGCTTCTCTTCAGTCTAATACACTGTACTTGCTGGGAACAGACACGAGTGCTATTTGCACTGTGTATGGCAATGGGAGCACAATAGTGACTCTTCTTACCAGAAAACAACTCTTGCTCGTAGGAATAGAAAGAGCATGTGATTCCACTCCATTTCTGACTGGGAAAAAAACACTAGCTCGCCTTAAAGAAACACACTCTGCTTTTGAGAAAAGAGCACTCTTCTACTCTCCTGTGTTTCCTTTAGGGCCACAACAGTGAGCTTGCACAGAATAAGGAACTGTGCTTCCTAAACACAAAGGCCATATCTACTACAACTCTGCTTAGGAAACTGACAAGAACAGTAGGTTCTCTTCAGTCCAATTCACTGTACTTGCTGAGAACAGACGCGAGTGCTATTTGTACTGTGTATGGCAATGGAGGCGCAATAGTGACTCTTCTTTCCAGAAAACAACTCTTGCTCATAGGACCAGAAATTGCATGAGATTCAACTCCATTTCTGACTGGGAAACAAACACTAGCTCACCTTACAAGAAACACACTCTGCTTTTGAGAAAAGAGCACTCATCTACTCTATTGTGTTTTCTATAGGGCCGAAACAGTGAGCTTGCACTGTACAAAAACACTGTGCTTCCTAAACACACGGGCAATATCTATTTCAACTCTGCTTAGGAAACTGACAAGAACAGTAGCTTCTCTTCAGTCCAATACACTGTACTTGCTGGGAACAGACGCGAGTGCCATTTGCACTGAGTGTCAAATGAATCGCAATAGTGACTCTTCTTACCAGAAAAAAACTCTTGCTCGTAGGACCAGTAACTGCATTAGATTCAACTCCATTCCTGACTGGGAAACAAACACTAGCTCGCGTTACAAGAAAAACACTCTGCTTTTGAGAAAAGAGCACTCTTCTACTCTACTGTGTTTCCTATAGGGCCAGAACAGTGAGCTTGCTCAGCACAAAAGAACTGTGCTTCCTACACACACGGGCCACATCTACTTCAACTCTAGTTAGGAAACGGACAAGAACAGTAGCATCTCTTCAGTCCAATACACTGTACTTGCTGGGAAGAGACGCCAGTGCTATTTGCATTGTGTGGCAATTGGATCGCAATAGTGATTCTTCTTACCAGAAAAAAACTCTTGCTTGTAGGACCAGAAACAGCATGTGATTCAACTCCATTTCTGACTGGGAAACAAACACTAGCTCGCCTTACGAGAAACACACTCTACTTTTGAGAAAAGAGCACTCTTCTACTCTACTGTGTTTCTTATAGGGCCAGAACAGTGAGCTTGATCTGAACAAAAGAACTGTGCTTCCTACACAAACGGGCCATATCTACCTCAAATCTGCTTAGGAAACTGACAAGAACAGGAGCTTCTCTTCAGTCCAATACACTGTACTTGCTGGGAACAGACGCGAGTGCTATTTGCACTGTGTATGGCAATGGGAGCACAATAGTGACTCTTCTTACCAGAAAACAACTCTTGCTCATAGGAATAGAAACAGCATGTGATTCCACTCCATTTCTGACTGGGAAACAAACACTAGCTCGCCTTACAAGAAACACACTCTGCTTTTGAGAAAAGAGCACTCTTCTACTCTACTGTGTTTCCTACAGGGGCAGAAGAGTGAGCTTGCTCAGAACAAACGATCTGTGCTTCCTACACACACGGGCCATATCTACTTCAACTCTGCTTAGGAAACTGACAAGAACAGTAGGTTCTCTTCAGTCCAATACACTGTAATTGCTGGGAACAGACGTGAGTGCTATTTGCACTGTGCGGCAAATCGATCGCAATAGTGAGTCTTCTTACCAGAAAACAACTCTTGCTCATACGACCAGAAACTGTATGTGATTCAACTCTATTTCTGACCTGGAAACAAACACTAGCTCGCTGTACAAGAAACACACTCTGCTTTTGAGAAAAGAGCACTCTTCTACTCTACTGTGTTTCCTATAGGGCCAGAACAGTGAGCTTGCTCAGAACAAAAGAACTGTGCTTCCTACACACACGGGCCACATCTACTTCAACTCTACTTAGGAAACGGACAAGAACAGTAGCATCTCTTCAGTCCAATACACTGTACTTGCTGGGTACAGACGTGAGTGCTATTTGCAATGTGTGGCAAATGGATCGCAATAGTGACTCTTCTTACCAGAAACAACTCTTGCTCGTAGGAACAGAAACTGCATTAGATTCAACTCCATTTCTGACTGGGAAACAAACACTAGCTCGCCTTACAAGAAAGACACTCTGCTTTTGAGAAAAGAGCACTCTTCTACTCTACTGTGTTTCCCATAGTGCCAGAACAGTGTGCTTGCTCAGAACAAAAGAACTGTGCTTCCTACACACACGGGCCATATCTACTTCAACTCTACTTAGGAAACTGACAAGAACAGTAGCATCTCTTCAGTCCAATACACTGAACTTGCTGGGAACAGACGTAAGTGCTATTTGCACTGTATGGCAAATGGATCACAATAGTCACTCTTCATACCAGAAAACAACTCTTGCTCGTAAGACCAGAAACTGCATGAGATTCAAGTCCATATCTGACTGGTATACAAACACTTGCTCGCCTTACAAGAAACACACTCTGCTTTTGAGAAAAGAGCACTCTTCTTCTCTACTGTGTTTTCTATAGGGCCAGAACAGTGAGCTTGCTCAGTACAAAAACACTTTGCTTCCTACACACACGGGCCATATCTACTTCAACTCTGCTTAGGAAACTGACAAGAACAGTAGCTTCTCTTCCATCCAATACACTGTACTTGCTGGGAACAGAAGAGAGTGCTATTTGCACTGTGTATGGCAATGGGAGCACAGTAGTGACTCTTCTTACCAGAAAACAGTTCTTGCTCATAGGAACAGAAACTGCAAGTGATTCAACTCCATTTCTGACAGGAAAACAAACACTAGCTCGCTTTACAAGAAAAACACTCTGCTTTTGAGAAAAGAGCACTCTTCTACTCTACTGTGTTTCCTATAGGGCCGGAACAGTGAACTTGCTCAGAACAAAAGAACTGTGCTTCTTACACACACGGGCCATATCTATTTCCACTCTGCTGAGGAAACTGAGAAGAACAGGAGCTTCTCTTCAGTCTAATACACTGTAATTGCTGGGAACAGACGCGAGTGCTATTTCCACTGTGTGGCAAATGGATCACAACAGTGATTCTTCTTGCCAGAAAACAACTCTTGCTCGTAGGACCAGAAACTGCAAGTGATTCAACTCCATTTCTGACAGGGAAACAAACACTAGCTCGCTTTACAAGAAACACACTCTACTTTTGAGAAAAGAGCACTCTTCTACTCTACTGTGTTTCCTATAGGGCCAGAACAGTGAGCTTGCTCTGAACAAAAGAACTGTGCTTCCTACACACACGGGCCATATCTACCTCAAATCTGCTTAGTAAACTGACAAAAACAGTAGCTTCTCTTCAGTCCAATACACTGTACTTGCTGGGAACAGACACGAGTGCTCTTTGCACTGTGTATGGCAATGGGAGCACAATAGTGACTCTTCTTACCAGAAAACAACTCTTGCTCATAGGAATAGAAACAGCATGTGATTCCACTCCATTTCTGACTGAGAAACAAACAATAGCTCCTCTTACAGGAAACACACTCTGCTTTTGAGAAAAGAGCACTCTTCTACTCTACTGTGTTTCCTATAGGGCCAGAACAGTGAGCTTGCTCAGAATAAAAGAACTGTGCTTCCTAAACACACGGGCCATATCTACCTCAAATCTGCTTAGGAAACTGACAAGAACAGTAGCTTCTCTTCAGTCCAATACACTGTACTTGCTGAGAACAGACCCGAGTGCTATTTGTACTGTGTATGGCAATGGAGGCTCAATAGTGACTCTTCTTACCAGAGAACAACTCTTGCTCGTAGAACCAGAAACTGCAAGAGATTCAACTCCTTTTCTGACTGGGAAACAAACACTAGCTCGCCTTACAAGAAACACACTCGGCTTTTGAGAAAAGAGCACTCTTCTACTCTACTGTGTTTCCTATAGGGCCAGAACAGTGAGCTTGCTCAGAACAAAAGAACTGTGCTTCCTACACACACGGGCCACATCTACTTCAACTCTAATTAGGAAACGGACAAGAACAGTAGCATCTCTTCAGTCCAATACACTGTACTTGATGGGAACAGACACGAGTGCTATTTGCACTGTGTGGCAAATGGATCACAAAGGTGACTCTTCTTACCAGAAAACAACTCTTGCTCGTAGGACCAGAAACTGCATGGGATTCAACTCCATTTCTGACTGGGAAACAAACACTAGCTCGCCTTACAAGAAACACACTCTACTTTTGAGAAAAGAGCACTCCTCTACTCTACTGTGTTTCTTGTATGGCCAGAGAGTGAGCTTGCTCTGAACAAAAGAACTGTGCTTCCTACACAAATGGGCCATATCTACCTCAAATCTGCTTAGAAAATTGACAAGAACAGGAGCTTCTCTTCAGTCCAATACACTGTATTTGCTGGGAACAGTCGCGAGTGCTATTTGCACTGTGTATGGCAATGGGAGCACAATAGTGACTCTTCTTACCAGAAAACAACTCTTGCTCGTAGGAACAGAAACTGCATTAGATTCAACTCCATTTCTGACTGGGAAACAAACACTAGCTCGCCTTACAAGAAAGACACTCTGCTTTTGAGAAAAGAGCACTCTTCTACTCTACTGTGTTTCCCATAGTGCCAGAACAGTGTGCTTGCTCAGAACAAAAGAACTGTGCTTCCTACACACACGGGCCATATCTACTTCAACTCTACTTAGGAAACTGACAAGAACAGTAGCATCTCTTCAGTCCAATACACTGAACTTGCTGGGAACAGACGTAAGTGCTATTTGCACTGTATGGCAAATGGATCACAATAGTCACTCTTCATACCAGAAAACAACTCTTGCTCGTAAGACCAGAAACTGCATGAGATTCAAGTCCATATCTGACTGGTATACAAACACTTGCTCGCCTTACAAGAAACACACTCTGCTTTTGAGAAAAGAGCACTCTTCTTCTCTACTGTGTTTTCTATAGGGCCAGAACAGTGAGCTTGCTCAGTACAAAAACACTTTGCTTCCTACACACACGGGCCATATCTACTTCAACTCTGCTTAGGAAACTGACAAGAACAGTAGCTTCTCTTCCATCCAATACACTGTACTTGCTGGGAACAGAAGAGAGTGCTATTTGCACTGTGTATGGCAATGGGAGCACAGTAGTGACTCTTCTTACCAGAAAACAGTTCTTGCTCATAGGAACAGAAACTGCAAGTGATTCAACTCCATTTCTGACAGGAAAACAAACACTAGCTCGCTTTACAAGAAAAACACTCTGCTTTTGAGAAAAGAGCCCTCTTCTACTCTACTGTGTTTCCTATAGGGCCGGAACAGTGAACTTGCTCAGAACAAAAGAACTGTGCTTCTTACACACACGGGCCATATCTATTTCCACTCTGCTGAGGAAACTGAGAAGAACAGGAGCTTCTCTTCAGTCTAATACACTGTAATTGCTGGGAACAGACGCGAGTGCTATTTCCACTGTGTGGCAAATGGATCACAACAGTGATTCTTCTTGCCAGAAAACAACTCTTGCTCGTAGGACCAGAAACTGCAAGTGATTCAACTCCATTTCTGACAGGGAAACAAACACTAGCTCGCTTTACAAGAAACACACTCTACTTTTGAGAAAAGAGCACTCTTCTACTCTACTGTGTTTCCTATAGGGCCAGAACAGTGAGCTTGCTCTGAACAAAAGAACTGTGCTTCCTACACACACGGGCCATATCTACCTCAAATCTGCTTAGTAAACTGACAAAAACAGTAGCTTCTCTTCAGTCCAATACACTGTACTTGCTGGGAACAGACACGAGTGCTCTTTGCACTGTGTATGGCAATGGGAGCACAATAGTGACTCTTCTTACCAGAAAACAACTCTTGCTCATAGGAATAGAAACAGCATGTGATTCCACTCCATTTCTGACTGAGAAACAAACAATAGCTCCTCTTACAGGAAACACACTCTGCTTTTGAGAAAAGAGCACTCTTCTACTCTACTGTGTTTCCTATAGGGCCAGAACAGTGAGCTTGCTCAGAATAAAAGAACTGTGCTTCCTAAACACACGGGCCATATCTACCTCAAATCTGCTTAGGAAACTGACAAGAACAGTAGCTTCTCTTCAGTCCAATACACTGTACTTGCTGAGAACAGACCCGAGTGCTATTTGTACTGTGTATGGCAATGGAGGCTCAATAGTGACTCTTCTTACCAGAGAACAACTCTTGCTCGTAGAACCAGAAACTGCAAGAGATTCAACTCCTTTTCTGACTGGGAAACAAACACTAGCTCGCCTTACAAGAAACACACTCGGCTTTTGAGAAAAGAGCACTCTTCTACTCTACTGTGTTTCCTATAGGGCCAGAACAGTGAGCTTGCTCAGAACAAAAGAACTGTGCTTCCTACACACACGGGCCACATCTACTTCAACTCTAATTAGGAAACGGACAAGAACAGTAGCATCTCTTCAGTCCAATACACTGTACTTGATGGGAACAGACACGAGTGCTATTTGCACTGTGTGGCAAATGGATCACAAAGGTGACTCTTCTTACCAGAAAACAACTCTTGCTCGTAGGACCAGAAACTGCATGGGATTCAACTCCATTTCTGACTGGGAAACAAACACTAGCTCGCCTTACAAGAAACACACTCTACTTTTGAGAAAAGAGCACTCCTCTACTCTACTGTGTTTCTTGTATGGCCAGAGAGTGAGCTTGCTCTGAACAAAAGAACTGTGCTTCCTACACAAATGGGCCATATCTACCTCAAATCTGCTTAGAAAATTGACAAGAACAGGAGCTTCTCTTCAGTCCAATACACTGTATTTGCTGGGAACAGTCGCGAGTGCTATTTGCACTGTGTATGGCAATGGGAGCACAATAGTGACTCTTCTTACCAGAAAACAACTCTTGCTCGTAGGAATAGAAACAGCATGTGATTCCACTCCATTTCTGACTGGGAAACAAACACTAGCTCGCCTTAAAAGAAACACACTCTGCTTTTGAGAAAAGAGCACTCATCTACTCTGCTGTGTTTCCTATAGGGCCACAACAGTGAGCTTGCTCAGAATAAAAGAACTGTGCTTCCTAAACACACGGGCCATATCTACTACAACTCTGCTTAGGAAACTGACAAGAACAGTAGCTTCTTTTCAGTCCAATACACTGTACTTGCTGAGAACAGACGCGAGTGCTATTTGTACTGTGTATGGCAATGGAGGCTCAATAGTGACTCTTCTTACCAGAAAACAACTCTTGCTCATAGGACCAGAAACTGCATGAGATTCAACTCCATTTCTGACTGGGAAACAAACTCTAGCTCGCCTTACAAGAAACACACTCTGCTTTTGAGAAAAGAGCACTCATCAACTCTATTGTGTTTTCTATAGGGCCAGAACAGTGAGCTTGCTCAGTAGAAAAACACTGTGCTTCCTACACACACGGGCCATATCTACTTCAACTCTGCTTAGGAAACTGACAGGAACAGTAGCTTCTCTTCAGTCCAATACACTGTACATGCTGGGAACAGACGCGAGTGCTATTTGTACTGTGTATGAAAATGGAGGCGCAATAGTGACTCTTCTTACCAGAAAACAACTCTTGCTCGTAGGACCAGAAACTGCATGAGATTCAACTCCATTTCTGACTGGGAAACAAACACTAGCTCGCCTTACAAGAAACACACTCTGCTTTTGAGAAAAGAGCACTCATCAACTCTATTGTGTTTTCTATAGGGCCAGAACAGTGACCTTGCTCAGTATAAAAACACTGTGCTTCCTACACACACGGGCCATATCTACTTCTACTCTGCTTAGGAAACTGACAGGACAGTAGCTTCTCTTCAGTCCAATACATTGTACTTGCTGGAAACAGACGCCAGTGCTATTTGCACTGTGTATGGCAATGGGAGCACAACAGTGACTCTTCTTACCCGAAAAAAAAACTCTTGCTCTTGGAATAGAAACAGCATGTGATTCCTCTCTATTTCTGACTGGGAAACAAACACTAGCTCCCCATTGCAAGAAAAACACTCTGCTTTTGAGAAAAGAGCACTCTTCTACTCTACTGTGTTTCCTATAGGGCCAGAACAGTGAGCTTGCTCAGAACAAACGATCTGTGCTTCCTACACACACGGGCCATATCTACTTCAACTCTGCTTAGGAAACTGACAAGAACAGTAGCTCCTCTTCAGTCCAATACACTGTAATTGCTGGGAACAGACGTGAGTGCTATTTGCACTGTGCAGCAAATCGATCGCAATACTGAGTCTTCTTACCAGAAAACAACTCTTGCTCATACGACCAGAAACTGTATGTGATTCAACTCTATTTCTGACCTGGAAATAAACACTAGCTCGCCTTACAAGAAACACACTCTGCTTTTGAGAAAAGAGCACTCTTCTACTCAACTGTGTTTTCTATAGGGCCAGAACAGTGAGCTTGCTCAGAACAAAAGAACTGTGCCTCCTACACACACAGGCCACATCTACTTCAACTCTACTTAGGAAACAGACAAGAACAGTAGCATCTCTTCAGTCCAATACACTGTACTTGCTGGGTACAGACGTGAGTGCTATTTGCACTGTGTGGCAAATGGATCGCAATAGTGACTCTTCTTACCAGAAAACAACTCTTGCTCGTAGGAACAGAAACTGCATTAGATTCAACTCCATTTCTGACTGGGAAACAAACACTAGCTCGCCTTACAAGAAAGACACTCTGCTTTTGAGAAAAGAGCACTCTTCTACTCTACTGTGTTTCCCATAGTGCCAGAACAGTGTGCTTGCTCAGAACAAAAGAACTGTGCTTCCTACACACACGGGCCATATCTACTTCAACTCTACTTAGGAAACTGACAAGAACAGTAGCATCTCTTCAGTCCAATACACTGAACTTGCTGGGAACAGACGTAAGTGCTATTTGCACTGTATGGCAAATGGATCACAATAGTCATTCTTCTTACCAAAAAACAACTCTTACTCGTAAGACCAGAAACTACATAGATTCAACTCCATATCTGACTGGTAAACAAACACTTGCTCGCCTTACAAGAAACACACTCTGCTTTTGAGAAAAGAGCACTCTTCTACTCTACTGTGTTTTCTATAGGGCCAGAACAGTGAGCTTTCTCAGTACAAAAACACTGTGCTTCCTACACACACGGGCCATATCTACTTCATCTCTGCTTAGGAAACTGACAAGAACAAGAGCTTCTCTTCCGTCCAATACACTGTACTTGCTGGGAACAGACGCGAGTGCTATTTGCACTGTGTATGGCAATGGGAGCACAATAGTGACTCTTCTTACCAGAAAACAGCTCTTGCTCGTAGTAACAGAAACTGCAAGTGATTCAACTCCATTTCTGACAGGGAAACAAACACTAGCTCGCTTTACAAGAAAAACACTCTGCTTTTGAGAAAAGAGCACTCTTCTACTCTACTGTGTTTCCTATAGGGCCAGAACAGTGAGCTTGTTCAGAACAAAAGAACTGTGCTTCCTACACACACGGGCCATATCTATTTCCACTCTGCTGAGGAAACTGAGAAGAACAGGAGCTTCTCTTCAGTCTAATACACTGTACTTGCTGGGAACAGACGCGAGTGCTATTTGCACTGTGTGGCAAATGGATCACAACAGTGATTCTTCTTACCAGAAAACAACTCTTGCTCGTAGGACCAGAAACAGCATTTGATTCAACTCCATTTCTGTCTGGGAAACAAACACTAGCTCCCCTTACGAGAAACAAACTCTACTTTTGAGAAAAGAGCACTCTTCTACTCTACTGTGTTTTCTATATGGCCAGGACAGTGAGCTTGCTCTGAACAAAAGAACTGTGCTTCCTACACACACGGGCCATATCTACCTCAAATCTGCTTAGGAAACTGACAAAAACAGTAGCTTCTCTTCAGTCCAATACACTGTACTTGCTGGGAACAGACACGAGTGCTATTTGCACTGTGTATGGCAATGCGAGCACAATAGTGACTCTTCTTACCAGAAAACAACTCTTGCTCATAGGAATAGAAACAGCATGTGATTCCACTCCATTTCTGACTGAGAAACAAACAATAGCTCCTCTTACAAGAAACACACTCTGCTTTTGAGAAAAGAGCACTCTTCCACTCTACTGTGTTTCCTATAGGGCCAGAATAGTGAGCTTGCTCAGAATAAAAGAACTGTGCTTCCTAAACACACGGGCCATATCTACCTCAAATCTGCTTAGGAAACTGACAAGAACAGTAGCTTCTCTTCAGTCCAATACACTGTACTTGCTGGGAACAGACGCGAGTGGTATTTGCAATGTGTATGGCAATGGGAGCACAATAGTGACTCTTCTTACCAGAAAACAACTCTTGCTCTTGGAATAGAAACAGCATGTGATTCCACTCCATTTCTGACTGGGAAACGAACACTAGCTCACCTTACAAGAAACACACTCTGCTTTTGAGAAAGAGCACTCTTCTACTCTGCTGTGTTTCCTATAGGGCCAGAACAGTGAGCTTGCTCAGAATAAAAGAACTGTGCTTCCTAAACACACGGGCCATATCTACTACAACTCTGCTTAAAAAACTGACAAGAACAGTAGCTTCTCTTCAGTCCAATACACTGTACTTGCTGAGAACAGACGTGAGTGCTATGTGTACTATGTATGGCAATGGAGGCGCAATAGTGACTCTTCTTACCAGAGAACAACTCTTGCTCATAGGACCAGACACTGCAAGAGATTCAACTCCTTTTCTGACTGGGAAACAAACATTAGCTTGCCTTAAAAGAAACACACTCTGCTTTTGAGAAAAGAGCACTCTTCTACTCTACTGTTTTTCCTATAGGGCCAGAACAGTAAGCTTGCTCTGAACAAAAGAACTGTTCTTCCTACACACACGGGCCATATCTCCTTCAACTCTGCTTAGGAAGCTGACAAGAACAGGAGCTTCTCTTCAGTCCAATACACTGTACTTGCAGGGAAGGGACACGAGAGCTGTTTGCACTGTGTATGGCAATGGGAGCACAGTAGTGACTCTTCTTACCAGAAAACAACTCTTGCTCGTAAGACCAGAAACTGCATGAGATTCAACTCCATTTCTGACTGGGAAACAAACACTAGCTCGCCTTACAAGAAACACACTCTGCTTTTGAGAAGAGAGCACTCATCTACTCTATTGTGTTTTCTATAGGGCCAGAACAGTGAGCTTGCTCAGTACAAAAACACTGTGCTTCCTACACACACGGGCCATATCTACTTCAACTCTGCTTAGGAAACTGACAAGAACAGTAGCTTCTCTTCAGTCCAATACACTGTACTTGCTGGGAACAGACGCGAGTGCTATTTGCACTGTGTATGGCAATGGGAGCACAACAGTGACTCTTCTTACCCGAAAACAACTCTTGCTCTTGGAATAGAAACAGCATGTGATTCCACTCCATTTCTGACTGGGAAACAAACACTAGCTCCCCATTGCAAGAAACACACTCTGCTTTTGAGAAAAGAGCACTCTTCTACTCTACTGTGTTTCCTATAGGGGCAGAACAGTAGGCTTGCTCAGAACAAACGATCTGTGCTTCCTACACACACGGGCCATATCTACTTCAACTCTGCTTAGGAAACTGACAAGAACAGTAGGTTCTCTTCAGTCCAATACACTGTAATTGCTGGGAACAGACGTGAGTGCTATTTGCACTGTGTGGCAAATCGATCGCAATAGTGAGTCTTCTTACCAGAAAACAACTCTTGCTCATACGACCAGAAACTGTATGTGATTCAACTCTATTTCAGACCTGGAAACAAACACTAGCTCGCCTTACAAGAAACACACTCTGCCTTTGAGAAAAGAGCACTCTTCTACTCTACTGTGTTTCCTATAGGGCCAGAACAGTGAGCTTGCTCAGTACAAAAGAACTGTGCTTCCTACACACACGGGCCATATCTACTTCAACTCTAATTAGGAAACGGACAAGAACAGTAACATCTCTTCAGTCCAATACACTGTACTTGCTGGGTACAGACGTGATTGCTATTTGCACTGTGTGGCAAATGGATGGCAATAGTGACTCTTCTTACCAGAAAACAACTCTTGCTCGTAGGACAAGAAACTGCATGTGATTCAACTCCATTTAGGGCTCGGAAACAAACACTAGCTCGCCTTACAAGGATCACACTCTGCTTTTGAGAAGAGAGCACTCTTCTACTCTACTGTGTTTCCTATAGGGCCAGAAGAGTGAGCTTGCTCAGAAGAAAAGAACTGTGCTTCTGACATACGGGCCATATCTAGTTCAACTCCACTTAGGAAACTGACAAGAACAGTAGCTACTCTTCAGGCCAATACACTGTACTTGCTGGGAACAGACACTAGTGCTCTTTGCACTCTGTATGGCGAATGGAGCACAAAAGTGACTCCTTTTACCACAAAATAACTCTTGCTCATAGGACCAAAAACTGCATGTGATTCAAATCCTTTTCTGATTGGGAAACAAACACTAGCTAGCCTTACAAGAAACACACTATGCTTTTGAGAAAAGAGCATTCTTCTACTCTACTGTGTTTCCTATAGGGCCAGAAGAGTGAGCTTGCTCAGAAGAAAAGAACTGTGCTTCCGACATACGGGCCATATCTAGTTCAACTCCACTTAGGAAACTGACAAGAACAGTAGCTTCTCTTCAGTCCAATACACTGTAGTTTCTGGGAACAGATGCGAGTGCTATTTGCACTGTGTATGGCAATGGGAGCACAATAGTGACTCTTCTTACCAGAAAACAACTCTTGCTCGTAGGACAAGAAACTGCATGTGATTCAACTATATTTAGGACTGGGAAACAGACACCAGCTCGCCTTACAAGAAACACACTGTGCATTTGAGAAAAGAGCACTCATCTACTCTACTGTGTTTCCTATAGGGCCAGAACAGTAAGCTTGCTCAGAACAAAAGAACTGTGCCTCCGACGTACGGGCCACATCTAGTTCAACTCCACTTAGGAAACTGACGAGAACAGTAGCTTCTCTTCAGTCCAATACACTGTACTTGCTGGGAACAGACGCGAGTGCTATTTTTACTGTGTATGGCAAAGGGAGCGCAATAGTGACTCTTCTTACCAGAAAACAACTCTTGCTCATAGGACAAGATATTGCATGTGATTCAACTCCACTTAGGACTGGGAAACAAACACTAGCTCGCCTTACAAGGATCACACTCTGCTTTTGAGAAAAGAGCACTCTTCTACTCTACTGTGTTTCCTATAGGGCCAGAACAGTGAGCTTGCTCAGAACAAAAGAACTGTGCTTCCGACGTACGGGCCATATCTAGTTCAACTCCCTTAGGAAACTGACAAGAAAAGTAGCTACTCTTCAGTCCAGTACACTGTACTTGCTGGGAACAGACACGAGTGCCCTTTGCACTGCGTATGGCGAATGGAGCACAAAAGTGACTCCTTTTACCACAAAACAACTCTTGCTCATAGGACCAGAAACTGCATGTGATTCCAATCCTTTTCTGATTGGGAAACAAACACTAGCTCGCTTTACAAGAAACACACTCTGCTTTTGAGAAAAGAGCATTCTTCTACTCTACTTTGTTTCCTATAGGGCCAGAAGAGTGAGCTTGCTCAGAACAAAAGAACTGTGCTTCCAACGTACGGGCCATATCTTGTTCAACTCCACTTAGGAAACTGATGAGAACAGTAGCTTCTCTTAAATCCAATGCACTGTACTTGCTGGGAACAGACACGAGTGCTCTTTGCACTGTGTATGGCGAATGGAGCACAAAAGTGACTCCTTTTACCACAAAACAACTCTTGCTCATAGGACCAGAAACTGCATGTGATTCAAATCCTTTTCTGATTGAGAAACAAACATTAGCTCGCCTTACAAGAAACACACTCTGCTTTTGAGAAAAGAGCATTCATCTACTCTACTGTGTTTCCTATATGGCCAGAAGAGTGAGCTTGCTCAGAACAAAAGAACTGTGCTTCCGACGTACGGGCCATATCTAGTTCAACTCCACTTAGGAAACTGACAAGAACAGTAGCTTCTCTTCAGTCCAATACACTGTACTTCCTGGGAACAAACGCGAGTGCTATTTGCATGGTGTATGGCAATTGGTGCGCAATAGTGACTCTTCTTACCAGAAAACAACTCTTGCTCGTAGGACAAGAAACTGCATGTGATTCAACTCTATTTAGGACTGGGAAACAGACACTAGCTCGCCGTACTAGAAACACACTCCGCTATTCAGAAAAGAGCACTCTTCTACTCTACTGTGTTTCCTATAGGGCCAGAACAGTGAGCTTGCTCTGAACATAAGAACTGTGCTTCCTACACACACGGGCCATATGTACTTCAACTCTGCTTAGGAAATTGACAAGAACAGTAGTTTCTCTTCAGTCCAATACACTGTACTTGCTGGGAACAGACGCGAGTGCTATTTGCACTGTGTTGCAAATGGATCGCAATAGTGACTCTTCTTACCCAGAAAACAACTCTTGCTCGTAGGACAAGAAACTGCATGTGATTCAACTCCATTTAGGACTGGGAAACAAACACTAGCTCGCCTTACAAGGATCACACTCTGCTTTTGAGAAAAGAGCACTCATCTACTCTACTGTGTTTCCTATAGGGCCAGAACAGTGAGCTTGCTCAGAACAAAAGAACTGTGCTTCCGACGTACGGGCCATATCTAGTTCAACTCCCTTAGGAAACTGACAAGAAAAGTAGCTACTCTTCATTCCAGTACACTGTACTTGCTGGGAACAGACACGATTGCCCTTTGCACTGTGTATGGCGAAAGGAGCACAAAAGTGACTCCTTTTACCACAAAACAACTCTTGCTCATAGGACCAGAAATTGCATGTGATTCAAATCCTTTTCTGATTGGGAAACAAACACTAGCTCGCCTTACCAGAAACACACTCTGCTTTTGAGAAAAGAGCATTCTTCTACTCTACTTTGTTTCCTATAGGGCCAGAAGAGTGAGCTTGCTCAGAACAAAAGAACTGTGCTTCCAACGTACGGGCCATATCTAGTTCAACTCCACTTAGGAAACTGATGAGAACAGTAGCTTCTCTTAAATCCAATGCACTGTACTTGCTGGGAACAGACACGAGTGCTCTTTGCACTGTGTATGGCGAATGGAGCACAAAAGTGACTCCTTTTACCACAAAACAACTCTTGCTCATAGGACCAGAAACTGCATGAGATTCAAATCCTTTTCTGATTGAGAAACAAACATTAGCTCGCCTTACAAGAAACACACTCTGCTTTTGAGAAAAGAGCATTCATCTACTCTACTGTGTTTCCTATATGGCCAGAAGAGTGAGCTTGCTCAGAACAAAAGAACTGTGCTTCCGACGTACGGGCCATATCTAGTTCAACTCCACTTAGGAAACTGACAAGAACAGTAGCTTCTCTTCAGTCCAATACACTGTACTTCCTGGGAACAAACGCGAGTGCTATTTGCATGGTGTATGGCAATTGGTGCGCAATAGTGACTCTTCTTACCAGAAAACAACTCTTGCTCGTAGGACAAGAAACTGCATGTGATTCAACTCTATTTAGGACTGGAAAACAGACACTAGCTTGCCGTACTAGAAACACACTCCGCTTTTCAGAAAAGAGCACTCTTCTACTCTAATGTGTTTCCTATAGGGCCAGAACAGTGAGCTTGCTCTGAACAAAAGAACTGTGCTTCCTACACACACGGGCCATATCTACTTCAACTCTGCTTAGGAAATTGACAAGAACAGTAGTTTCTCTTCAGTCCAATACACTGTACTTGCTGGGAACAGACGCGAGTGCTATTTGCACTGTGTTGCAAATGGATCGCAATAGTGACTCTTCTTACCCAGAAAACAACTCTTGCTCGTAGGACAAGAAACTGCATGTGATTCAACTCCATTTAGGACTGGGAAACAAACACTAGCTCGCCTTACAAGAAACACACTCTACTTTTGAGAAAAGAGCACTCTTCTACTCTACTGTGTTTCTTGTAGGGCCAGAACAGTGAGCTTGCTCTGAACAAAAGAACAGTGCTTCGTACACAAACGGGCCATATCTACCTCAAATCTGCTTAGGAAACTGACAAGAACAGAAGCATCTCTTCAGTCCAATACACTGTACTTGCTGGGAACAGACGCGAGTGCTATTTGCACTGTGTATGGCAATGGGAGCACAATAGTGACTCTTCTTACCAGAAAACAACTCTTGCTCGTAGGAATAGAAACAGCATGTGATTCCACTCCATTTCTGACTGGGAAACAAACACTAGCTCGCCTTAAAAGAAACACACTCTGCTTTTGAGAAAAGAGCACTCTCCTACTCTGCTGTGTTTCCTATAGGGCCAGAACAGTGAGCTTGCTCAGAATAAAAGAACTGTGCTTCCTAAACACACGGGCCATATCTACTACAACTCTGCTTAGGAAAGTGACAAGAACAGTAGCTTCTCTTCAGTCCAATACACTGTACTTGCTGAGAACAGACGCGAGTGCTATTTGTACTGTGTATGGCAATGGAGGCGCAATAGTGACTCTTCTTACCAGAAAACAACTCTTGCTCGTAGGACCAGAAACTGCATGAGATTCAACTCCATTTCTGACTGGGAAACAAACACTAGCTCGCCTTACAAGAAACACACTCTGCTTTTGAGAAAAGAGCACTCATCAACTCTATTGTGTTTTCTATAGGGCCAGAACAGTGAGCTTGCTCAGTACAAAAACACTGTGCTTCCTACACACACGGGCCATATCTACTTCAACTCTGCTTAAGAAACTGACAGGAACAGTAGCTTCTCTTCAGTCCAATACACTGTACTTGCTGGGAACAGACGCGAGTGCTATTTGCACTGTGTATGGCAATGGGAGCACAACAGTGACTCTTCTTACCCGAAAAAAAACTCTTGCTCTTGGAATAGAAACAGCATGTGATTCCACTCCATTTCTGACTGGGAAACAAACACTAGCGCCCCATTGCAAGAAACACACTCTGCTTTTGAGAAAAGAGCACTCTTCTACTCTACTGTGTTTCCTATAGGGCCAGAACAGTGAGCTTGCTCAGAACAAACGATCTGTGCTTCCTACACACACGGGCCATATCTACTTCAACTCTGCTTAGGAAACTGACAAGAACAGTAGGTTCTCTTCAGTCCAATACACTGTACTTGCTGGGAACAGACGTGAGTGCTATTTGCACTGTGCGGCAAATCGATCGCAATAGTGAGTCTTCTTACCAGAAAACAACTCTTGCTCATACGACCAGAAACTGTATGTGATTCAACTCTATTTCTGACCTGGAAACAAACACTAGCTCGCTGTACAAGAAACACACTCTGCTTTTGAGAAAAGAGCACTCTTCTACTCTACTGTGTTTCCTATAGGGCCAGAACAGTGAGCTTGCTCAGAACAAAAGAACTGTGCTTCCTACACACACGGGCCACATCTACTTCAACTCTACTTAGGAAACGGACAAGAACAGTAGCATCTCTTCAGTCCAATACACTGTACTTGCTGGGTACAGACGTGAGTGCTATTTGCACTGTGTGGCAAATGGATCGCAATAGTGACTCTTCTTACCAGAAACAACTCTTGCTCGTAGGAACAGAAACTGCATTAGATTCAACTCCATTTCTGACTGGGAAACAAACACTAGCTCGCCTTACAAGAAAGACACTCTGCTTTTGAGAAAAGAGCACTCTTCTACTCTACTGTGTTTCCCATAGTGCCAGAACAGTGTGCTTGCTCAGAACAAAAGAACTGTGCTTCCTACACACACGGGCCATATCTACTTCAACTCTACTTAGGAAACTGACAAGAACAGTAGCATCTCTTCAGTCCAATACACTGAACTTGCTGGGAACAGACGTAAGTGCTATTTGCACTGTATGGCAAATGGATCACAATAGTCACTCTTCATACCAGAAAACAACTCTTGCTCGTAAGACCAGAAACTGCATGAGATTCAAGTCCATATCTGACTGGTATACAAACACTTGCTCGCCTTACAAGAAACACACTCTGCTTTTGAGAAAAGAGCACTCTTCTTCTCTACTGTGTTTTCTATAGGGCCAGAACAGTGAGCTTGCTCAGAACAAAAGAACTGTGCTTCCGACGTACGGGCCATATCTAGTTCAACTCCCTTAGGAAACTGACAAGAAAAGTAGCTACTCTTCATTCCAGTACACTGTACTTGCTGGGAACAGACACGATTGCCCTTTGCACTGTGTATGGCGAAAGGAGCACAAAAGTGACTCCTTTTACCACAAAACAACTCTTGCTCATAGGACCAGAAACTGCATGTGATTCAAATCCTTTTCTGATTGGGAAACAAACACTAGCTCGCCTTACCAGAAACACACTCTGCTTTTGAGAAAAGAGCATTCTTCTACTCTACTTTGTTTCCTATAGGGCCAGAAGAGTGAGCTTGCTCAGAACAAAAGAACTGTGCTTCCAACGTACGGGCCATATCTAGTTCAACTCCACTTAGGAAACTGATGAGAACAGTAGCTTCTCTTAAATCCAATGCACTGTACTTGCTGGGAACAGACACGAGTGCTCTTTGCACTGTGTATGGCGAATGGAGCACAAAAGTGACTCCTTTTACCACAAAACAACTCTTGCTCATAGGACCAGAAACTGCATGAGATTCAAATCCTTTTCTGATTGAGAAACAAACATTAGCTCGCCTTACAAGAAACACACTCTGCTTTTGAGAAAAGAGCATTCATCTACTCTACTGTGTTTCCTATATGGCCAGAAGAGTGAGCTTGCTCAGAACAAAAGAACTGTGCTTCCGACGTACGGGCCATATCTAGTTCAACTCCACTTAGGAAACTGACAAGAACAGTAGCTTCTCTTCAGTCCAATACACTGTACTTCCTGGGAACAAACGCGAGTGCTATTTGCATGGTGTATGGCAATTGGTGCGCAATAGTGACTCTTCTTACCAGAAAACAACTCTTGCTCGTAGGACAAGAAACTGCAAGTGATTCAACTCTATTTAGGACTGGGAAACAGACACTAGCTCGCCGTACTAGAAACACACTCCGCTTTTCAGAAAAGAGCACTCTTCTACTCTACTGTGTTTCCTATAGGGCCAGAACAGTGAGCTTGCTCTGAACAAAAGAACTGTGCTTCCTACACACACGGGCCATATCTACTTCAACTCTGCTTAGGAAATTGACAAGAACAGTAGTTTCTCTTCAGTCCAATACACTGTACTTGCTGGGAACAGACGCGAGTGCTATTTGCACTGTGTTGCAAATGGATCGCAATAGTGACTCTTCTTACCCAGAAAACAACTCTTGCTCGTAGGACAAGAAACTGCATGTGATTCAACTCCATTTAGGACTGGGAAACAAACACTAGCTCGCCTTACAAGAAACACACTCTACTTTTGAGAAAAGAGCACTCTTCTACTCTACTGTGTTTCTTGTAGGGCCAGAACAGTGAGCTTGCTCTGAACAAAAGAACAGTGCTTCGTACACAAACGGGCCATATCTACCTCAAATCTGCTTAGGAAACTGACAAGAACAGAAGCATCTCTTCAGTCCAATACACTGTACTTGCTGGGAACAGACGCGAGTGCTATTTGCACTGTGTATGGCAATGGGAGCACAATAGTGACTCTTCTTACCAGAAAACAACTCTTGCTCGTAGGAATAGAAACAGCATGTGATTCCACTCCATTTCTGACTGGGAAACAAACACTAGCTCGCCTTAAAAGAAACACACTCTGCTTTTGAGAAAAGAGCACTCTCCTACTCTGCTGTGTTTCCTATAGGGCCAGAACAGTGAGCTTGCTCAGAATAAAAGAACTGTGCTTCCTAAACACATGGGCCATATCTACTACAACTCTGCTTAGGAAAGTGACAAGAACAGTAGCTTCTCTTCAGTCCAATACACTGTACTTGCTGAGAACAGACGCGAGTGCTATTTGTACTGTGTATGGCAATGGAGGCGCAATAGTGACTCTTCTTACCAGAAAACAACTCTTGCTCGTAGGACCAGAAACTGCATGAGATTCAACTTCATTTCTGACTGGGAAACAAACACTAGCTCGCCTTACAAGAAACACACTCTGCTTTTGAGAAAAGAGCACTCATCAACTCTATTGTGTTTTCTATAGGGCCAGAACAGTGAGCTTGCTCAGTACAAAAACACTGTGCTTCCTACACACACGGGCCATATCTACTTCAACTCTGCTTAAGAAACTGACAGGAACAGTAGCTTCTCTTCAGTCCAATACACTGTACTTGCTGGGAACAGACGCGAGTGCTATTTGCACTGTGTATGGCAATGGGAGCACAACAGTGACTCTTCTTACCCGAAAAAAAACTCTTGCTCTTGGAATAGAAACAGCATGTGATTCCACTCCATTTCTGACTGGGAAACAAACACTAGCGCCCCATTGCAAGAAACACACTCTGCTTTTGAGAAAAGAGCACTCTTCTACTCTACTGTGTTTCCTATAGGGCCAGAACAGTGAGCTTGCTCAGAACAAACGATCTGTGCTTCCTACACACACGGGCCATATCTACTTCAACTCTGCTTAGGAAACTGACAAGAACAGTAGGTTCTCTTCAGTCCAATACACTGTAATTGCTGGGAACAGACGTGAGTGCTATTTGCACTGTGCGGCAAATCGATCGCAATAGTGAGTCTTCTTACCAGAAAACAACTCTTGCTCATACGACCAGAAACTGTATGTGATTCAACTCTATTTCTGACCTGGAAACAAACACTAGCTCGCTGTACAAGAAACACACTCTGCTTTTGAGAAAAGAGGACTCTTCTACTCTACTGTGTTTCCTATAGGGCCAGAACAGTGAGCTTGCTCAGAACAAAAGAACTGTGCTTCCTACACACACGGGCCACATCTACTTCAACTCTACTTAGGAAACGGACAAGAACAGTAGCATCTCTTCAGTCCAATACACTGTACTTGCTGGGTACAGACGTGAGTGCTATTTGCACTGTGTGGCAAATGGATCGCAATAGTGACGCTTCTTACCAGAAACAACTCTTGCTCGTAGGAACAGAAACTGCATTAGATTCAACTCCATTTCTGACTGGGAAACAAACACTAGCTCGCCTTACAAGAAAGACACTCTGCTTTTGAGAAAAGAGCACTCTTCTACTCTACTGTGTTTCCCATAGTGCCAGAACAGTGTGCTTGCTCAGAACAAAAGAACTGTGCTTCCTACACACACGGGCCATATCTACTTCAACTCTACTTAGGAAACTGACAAGAACAGTAGCATCTCTTCAGTCCAATACACTGAACTTGCTGGGAACAGACGTAAGTGCTATTTGCACTGTATGGCAAATGGATCACAATAGTCACTCTTCATACCAGAAAACAACTCTTGCTCGTAAGACCAGAAACTGCATGAGATTCAAGTCCATATCTGACTGGTATACAAACACTTGCTCGCCTTACAAGAAACACACTCTGCTTTTGAGAAAAGAGCACTCTTCTTCTCTACTGTGTTTTCTATAGGGCCAGAACAGTGAGCTTGCTCAGTAAAAAAACACTTTGCTTCCTACACACACGGGCCATATCTACTTCAACTCTGCTTAGGAAACTGACAAGAACAGTAGCTTCTCTTCCATCCAATACACTGTACTTGCTGGGAACAGAAGAGAGTGCTATTTGCACTGTGTATGGCAATGGGAGCACAGTAGTGACTCTTCTTACCAGAAAACAGTTCTTGCTCATAGGAACAGAAACTGCAAGTGATTCAACTCCATTTCTGACAGGAAAACAAACACTAGCTCGCTTTACAAGAAAAACACTCTGCTTTTGAGAAAAGAGCACTCTTCTACTCTACTGTGTTTCCTGTAGGGCCGGAACAGTGAACTTGCTCAGAACAAAAGAACTGTGCTTCTTACACACACGGGCCATATCTATTTCCACTCTGCTGAGGAAACTGAGAAGAACAGGAGCTTCTCTTCAGTCTAATACACTGTAATTGCTGGGAACAGACGCGAGTGCTATTTGCACTGTGTGGCAAATGGATCACAACAGTGATTCTTCTTGCCAGAAAACAACTCTTGCTCCTAGGACCAGAAACAGCGTGTGATTCAACTCCATTTCTGACTGGGAAACAAACACTAGCTCCCCTTACGAGAAACACACTCTACTTTTGAGAAAAGAGCACTCTTCTACTCTACTGTGTTTTCTATAGGGCCAGAAAAGTGAGCTTGCTCTGAACAAAAGGACTGTGCTTCCTACTCACACGGGCCATATCTACCTCAAATCTGCTTAGTAAACTGACAAAAACAGTAGCTTCTCTTCAGTCCAATACACTGTACTTGCTGGGAACAGACACGAGTGCTATTTGCACTGTGTATGGCAATGGGAGCACAATAGTGACTCTTCTTACCAGAAAACAACTCTTGCTCATAGGAATAGAAACAGCATGTGATTCCACTCCATTTCTGACTGAGAAACAAACAATAGCTCCTCTTACAGGAAACACACTCTGCTTTTGAGAAAAGAGCACTCTTCTACTCTACTGTGTTTCCTATAGGGCCAGAACAGTGAGCTTGCTCAGAATAAAAGAACTGTGCTTCCTAAACACACGGGCCATATCTACCTCAAATCTGCTTAGGAAACTGACAAGAACAGTAGCTTCTCTTCAGTCCAATACACTGTACTTGCTGAGAACAGACGCGAGTGCTATTTGTACTATGTATGGCAATGGAGGCGCAATAGTGACTCTTCTTACCAGAGAACAACTCTTGCTCATAGGACCAGACACTGCAAGAGATTCAACTCCTTTTCTGACTGGGAAACAAACATTAGCTTGCCTTAAAAGAAACACACTCTGCTTTTGAGAAAAGAGCACTCTTCTACTCTACTGTTTTTTCTATAGGGCCAGAACAGTAAGCTTGCTCTGAACAAAAGAACTGTTCTTCCTACACACACGGGCCATATCTCCTTCAACTCTGCTTAGGAAGCTGACAAGAACAGGAGCTTCTCTTCAGTCCAATACACTGTACTTGCAGGGAAGGGACACGAGAGCTGTTTGCACTGTGTATGGCAATGGGAGCACAGTAGTGACTCTTCTTACCAGAAAACAACTCTTGCTCGTAAGACCAGAAACTGCATGAGATTCAACTCCATTTCTGACTGGGAAACAAACACTAGCTCGCCTTACAAGAAACACACTCTGCTTTTGAGAAGAGAGCACTCATCTACTCTATTGTGTTTTCTATATGGCCAGAACAGTGAGCTTGCTCAGTACAAAAACACTGTGCTTCCTACACACACGGGCCATATCTACTTCAACTCTGCTTAGGAAACTGACAAGAACAGTAGCTTCTCTTCAGTCCAATACACTGTACTTGCTGGGAACAGACGCGAGTGCTATTTGCACTGTGTATGGCAATGGGAGCACAACAGTGACTCTTCTTACCCGAAAACAACTCTTGCTCTTGGAATAGAAACAGCATGTGATTCCACTCCATTTCTGACTGGGAAACAAACACTAGCTCCCCATTGCAAGAAACACACTCTGCTTTTGAGAAAAGAGCACTCTTCTACTCTACTGTGTTTCCTATAGGGGCAGAACAGTAGGCTTGCTCAGAACAAACGATCTGTGCTTCCTACACACACGGGCCATATCTACTTCAACTCTGCTTAGGAAACTGACAAGAACAGTAGGTTCTCTTCAGTCCAATACACTGTAATTGCTGGGAACAGACGTGAGTGCTATTTGCACTGTGTGGCAAATCGATCGCAATAGTGAGTCTTCTTACCAGAAAACAACTCTTGCTCATACGACCAGAAACTGTATGTGATTCAACTCTATTTCAGACCTGGAAACAAACACTAGCTCGCCTTACAAGAAACACACTCTGCCTTTGAGAAAAGAGCACTCTTCTACTCTACTGTGTTTCCTATAGGGCCAGAACAGTGAGCTTGCTCAGTACAAAAGAACTGTGCTTCCTACACACACGGGCCATATCTACTTCAACTCTAATTAGGAAACGGACAAGAACAGTAGCATCTCTTCAGTCCAATACACTGTACTTGCTGGGTACAGACGTGATTGCTATTTGCACTGTGTGGCAAATGGATGGCAATAGTGACTCTTCTTACCAGAAAACAACTCTTGCTCGTAGGACAAGAAACTGCATGTGATTCAACTCCATTTAGGGCTCGGAAACAAACACTAGCTCGCCTTACAAGGATCACACTCTGCTTTTGAGAAAAGAGCACTCTTCTACTCTACTGTGTTTCCTATAGGGCCAGAAGAGTGAGCTTGCTCAGAAGAAAAGAACTGTGCTTCTGACATACGGGCCATATCTAGTTCAACTCCACTTAGGAAACTGACAAGAACAGTAGCTACTCTTCAGGCCAATACACTGTACTTGCTGGGAACAGACACTAGTGCTCTTTGCACTCTGTATGGCGAATGGAGCACAAAAGTGACTCCTTTTACCACAAAATAACTCTTGCTCATAGGACCAAAAACTGCATGTGATTCAAATCCTTTTCTGATTGGGAAACAAACACTAGCTGGCCTTACAAGAAACACACTATGCTTTTGAGAAAAGAGCATTCTTCTACTCTACTGTGTTTCCTATAGGGCCAGAAGAGTGAGCTTGCTCAGAAGAAAAGAACTGTGCTTCCGACATACGGGCCATATCTAGTTCAACTCCACTTAGGAAACTGACGAGAACAGTAGCTTCTCTTCAGTCCAATACACTGTAGTTTCTGGGAACAGATGCGAGTGCTATTTGCACTGTGTATGGCAATGGGAGCACAATAGTGACTCTTCTTACCAGAAAACAACTCTTGCTCATAGGACAAGAAACTGCATGTGATTCAACTCTATTTAGGACTGGGAAACAGACACTAGCTCGCCTTACAAGAAACACACTGTGCATTTGAGAAAAGAGCACTCATCTACTCTACTGTGTTTCCTATAGGGCCAGAACAGTAAGCTTGCTCAGAACAAAAGAACTGTGCTTCCGACGTACGGGCCACATCTAGTTCAACTCCACTTAGGAAACTGACGAGAACAGTAGCTTCTCTTCAGTCCAATACACTGTACTTGCTGGGAACAGACGCGAGTGCTATTTTTACTGTGTATGGCAAAGGGAGCGCAATAGTGACTCTTCTTACCAGAAAACAACTCTTGCTCATTGGACAAGATATTGCATGTGATTCAACTCCATTTAGGACTGGGAAACAAACACTAGCTCGCCTTACAAGGATCACACTCTGCTTTTGAGAAAAGAGCACTCTTCTACTCTACTGTGTTTCCTATAGGGCCAGAACAGTGAGCTTGCTCAGAACAAAAGAACTGTGCTTCCGACGTACGGGCCATATCTAGTTCAACTCCCTTAGGAAACTGACAAGAAAAGTAGCTACTCTTCAGTCCAGTACACTGTACTTGCTGGGAACAGACACGAGTGCCCTTTGCACTGTGTATGGCGAATGGAGCACAAAAGTGACTCCTTTTACCACAAAACAACTCTTGCTCATAGGACCAGAAACTGCATGTGATTCCAATCCTTTTCTGATTGGGAAACAAACACTAGCTCGCTTTACAAGAAACACACTCTGCTTTTGAGAAAAGAGCATTCTTCTACTCTACTTTGTTTCCTATTGGGCCAGAAGAGTGAGCTTGCTCAGAACAAAAGAACTGTGCTTCCAACGTACGGGCCATATCTAGTTCAACTCCACTTAGGAAACTGATGAGAATAGTAGCTTCTATTAAGTCCAATACACTGTACTTGCTGGGAACAGACACGAGTGCTCTTTGCACTGTGTATGGCAAATGGAGCACAAAAGTGACTCATTTTACCACAAAACAACTCTTGCTCATAGGACCAGAAACTGCATGTGATTCAAATTCTTTTCTGATTGGGAAACAAACACTAGCTCGCCTTACAAGAAACACACTCTGCTTTTGAGAAAAGAGCATTCTTCTACTCTACTTTGTTTCCTATAGGGCCAGAAGAGTGAGATTGCTCAGAACAAAAGAACTGTGCTTCCAATGTACGGGCCATATCTAGTTCAACTCCACTTAGGAAACTGATGAGAACAGTAGCTTCTCTTAAATCCAATGCACTGTACTTGCTGGGAACAGACACGAGTGCTCTTTACACTGTGTATGGCGAATGGAGCACAAAAGTGACTCCTTTTACCACAAAACAACTCTTGCTCATAGGACCAGAAACTGCATGTGATTCAAATCCTTTTCTGATTGAGAAACAAACATTAGCTCGCCTTACAAGAAACACACTCTGCTTTTGAGAAAAGAGCATTCATCTACTCTACTGTGTTTCCTATATGGCCAGAAGAGTGAGCTTGCTCAGAACAAAAGAACTGTGCTTCCGACGTACGGGCCATATCTAGTTCAACTCCACTTAGGAAACTGACAAGAACAGTAGCTTCTCTTCAGTCCAATACACTGTACTTCCTGGGAACAAACGCGAGTGCTATTTGCAAGGTGTATGGCAATTGGTGCGCAATAGTGACTCTTCTTACCAGAAAACAACTCTTGCTCGTAGGAAAAGAAACTGCATGTGATTCAACTCTATTTAGGACTGGGAAACAGACACTAGCTCGCCGTACTAGAAACACACTCCGCTATTCAGAAAAGAGCACTCTTCTACTCTACTGTGTTTCCTATAGGGCCAGAACAGTGAGCTTGCTCTGAACATAAGAACTGTGCTTCCTACACACACGGGCCATATCTACTTCAACTCTGCTTAGGAAATTGACAAGAACAGTAGTTTCTCTTCAGTCCAATACACTGTACTTGCTGGGAACAGACGCGAGTGCTATTTGCACTGTGTTGCAAATGGATCGCAATAGTGACTCTTCTTACCCAGAAAACAACTCTTGCTCGTAGGACAAGAAACTGCATGTGATTCAACTCCATTTAGGACTGGGAAACAAACACTAGCTCGCCTTACAAGGATCACACTCTGCTTTTGAGAAAAGAGCACTCTTCTACTCTACTGTGTTTTCTATAGGGCCAGATCAGTGAGCTTGCTCAGAACAAAAGAACTGTGCTTCCGACGTAAGGGCCATATCTAGTTCAACTCCCTTAGGAAACTGACAAGAAAAGTAGCTACTCTTCAGTCCAGTACACTGTACTTGCTGGGAACAGACACGAGTGCCCTTTGCACTGTGTATGGCGAAAGGAGCACAAAAGTGACTCCTTTTACCACAAAACAACTCTTGCTCATAGGACCAGAAACTGCATGTGATTCAAATCCTTTTCTTATTGGGAAACAAACACTAGCTCGCCTTACCAGAAACACACTCTGCTTTTGAGAAAAGAGCATTCTTCTACTCTACTTTGTTTCCTATAGGGCCAGAAGAGTGAGCTTGCTCAGAACAAAAGAACTGTGCTTCCAACGTACGGGCCATATCTAGTTCAACTCCACTTAGGAAACTGACAAGAACAGTAGCTTCTCTTAAGTCCAATACACTGTACTTGCTGGGAACAGACACGAGTGCTCTTTGCACTGTGTATGGCAAATGGAGCCCAAAAGTGACTCCTTTTACCACAAAACAACTCTTGCTCATAGGACCAGAAACTGCATGTGATTCAAATCCTTTTCTGATTGAGAAACAAACATTAGCTCGCCTTACAAGAAACACACTCTGCTTTTGAGAAAAGAGCATTCATCTACTCTACTGTGTTTCCTATATGGCCAGAAGAGTGAGCTTGCTCAGAACAAAAGAACTGTGCTTCCGACGTACGGGCCATATCTAGTTCAACTCCACTTAGGAAACTGACAAGAACAGTAGCTTCTCTTCAGTCCAATACACTGTACTTCCTGGGAACAAACGCGAGTGCTATTTGCATGGTGTATGGCAATTGGTGCGCAATAGTGACTCTTCTTACCAGAAAACAACTCTTGCTCGTAGGACAAGAAACTGCATGTGATTCAACTCTATTTAGGACTGGGAAACAGACACTAGCTCGCCGTACTAGAAACACACTCCGCTTTTCAGAAAAGAGCACTCTTCTACTCTACTGTGTTTCCTATAGGGCCAGAACAGTGAGCTTGCTCAGAACAAAAGAACTGTGCTTCCTACACACACGGGCCATATCTACTTCAACTCTGCTTAGGAAATTGACAAGAACAGTAGTTTCTCTTCAGTCCAATACACTGTACTTGCTGGGAACAGACGCGAGTGCTATTTGCACTGTGTTGCAAATGGATCGCAATAGTGACTCTAATTACCCAGAAAACAACTCTTGCTCGTAGGACAAGAAACTGCATGTGATTCAACTCCATTTAGGACTGGGAAACAAACACTAGCTCGCCTTACAAGGATCACACTCTGCTTTTGAGAAAAGAGCACTCTTCTACTCGACTGTGTTTTCTATAGGGCCAGATCAGTGAGCTTGCTCAGAACAAAAGAACTGTGCTTCCGACGTAAGGGCCATATCTAGTTCAACTCCCTTAGGAAACTGACAAGAAAAGTAGCTACTCTTCAGTCCAGTACACTGTACTTGCTGGGAACAGACACGAGTGCCCTTTGCACTGTGTATGGCGAAAGGAGCACAAAAGTGACTCCTTTTACCACAAAACAACTCTTGCTCATAGGACCAGAAACTGCATGTGATTCAAATCCTTTTCTCATTGGGAAACAAACACTAGCTCGCCTTACCAGGAACACACTCTGCTTTTGAGAAAAGAGCATTCTTCTACTCTACTTTGTTTCCTATAGGGCCAGAAGAGTGAGCTTGCTCAGAACAAAAGAACTGTGCTTCCGACGTACGGGCCATATCTAGTTCAACTCCACTTAGGAAACTGAAAAGAACAGTAGCTTCTCTTCAGTCCAATACACTGTACTTCCTGGGAACAAACGCGAGTGCTATTTGCATGGTGTATGGCAATTGGTGTGCAATAGTGACTCTTCTTACCAGAAAACAACTCTTGCTCTTAGGAACAGAAACTGCATTAGATTCAACTCCATTTCTGACTGGGAAACAAACACTAGCTCGCCTTACAAGAAACACACTGTGTTTTGAGAAAAGAGCACTCTTCCACTCTACTATGTTTCCTATAGGGCCAGAACAGTGAGCTTGCTCAGAACAAAAGAACTGTGCTTCCTACACACGGGCCATATCTACTTCAACTCTACTTAGGAAACTGACAAGAACACTAGCATCGCTTCAGTCCAATACACTGTACTTGCTGGGTACAGACGTGAGTGCTATTTGCACTGTGTGGCAAATGGATCGCAATAGTGACTCTTCTTACCAGAAAACAACTCTTGCTCGTAGGAACAGAAACTGCATTAGATTCAACTCCATTTCTGACTGGGAAACAAACACTAGCTCGCCTTACAAGAAAGACACTCTGCTTTTGAGAAAAGAGCACTCTTCTACTCTACTGTGTTTCCCATACGGCCAGAACAGTGTGCTTGCTCAGAACAAAAGAACTGTGCTTCCTACACACACGGGCCATATCTACTTCAACTCTACTTAGGAAACTGACAAGAACAGTAGCATCTCTTCAGTCCAATACACTGAACTTGCTGGGAACAGACGTAAGTGCTATTTGCACTGTATGGCAAATGGATCACAATAGTCACTCTTCTTACCAAAAAACAACTCTTACTCGTAAGACCAGAAACTACATGAGATTCAACTCCATATCTGACTGGTAAACAAACACTTGCTCGCCTTACAAGAAACACACTCTGCTTTTGAGAAAAGAGCACTCTTCTACTCTACTGTGTTTTCTATAGGGCCAGAACAGTGAGCTTTCTCAGTACAAAAACACTGTGCTTCCTACACACACGGGCCATATCTACTTCATCTCTGCTTAGGAAACTGACAAGAACAAGAGCTTCTCTTCCGTCCAATACACTGTACTTGCTGGGAACAGACGCGAGTGCTATTTGCACTGTGTATGGCAATGGGAGCACAATAGTGACTCTTCTTACCAGAAAACAGCTCTTGCTCGTAGTAACAGAAACTGCAAGTGATTCAACTCCATTTCTGACAGGGAAACAAACACTAGCTCGCTTTACAAGAAAAACACTCTGCTTTTGAGAAAAGAGCACTCTTCTACTCTACTGTGTTTCCTATAGGGCCAGAACAGTGAGCTTGTTCAGAACAAAAGAACTGTGCTTCCTACACACACGGGCCATATCTATTTCCACTCTGCTGAGGAAACTGAGAAGAACAGGAGCTTCTCTTCAGTCTAATACACTGTACTTGCTGGGAACAGACGCGAGTGCTATTTGCACTGTGTGGCAAATGGATCACAACAGTGATTCTTCTTACCAGAAAACAACTCTTGCTCGTAGGACCAGAAACAGCATGTGATTCAACTCCATTTCTGTCTGGGAAACAAACACTAGCTCCCCTTATGAGAAACAAACTCTACTTTTGAGAAAAGAGCACTCTTCTACTCTACTGTGTTTTCTATATGGCCAGGACAGTGAGCTTGCTCTGAACAAAAGAACTGTGCTTCCTACACACACGGGCCATATCTACCTCAAATCTGCTTAGGAAACTGACAAAAACAGTAGCTTCTCTTCAGTCCAATACACTGTACTTGCTGGGAACAGACACGAGTGCTATTTGCACTGTGTATGGCAATGCGAGCACAATAGTGACTCTTCTTACCAGAAAACAACTCTTGCTCATAGGAATAGAAACAGCATGTGATTCCACTCCATTTCTGACTGAGAAACAAACAATAGCTCCTCTTACAAGAAACACACTCTGCTTTTGAGAAAAGAGCACTCTTCCACTCTACTGTGTTTCCTATAGGGCCAGAACAGTGAGCTTGCTCAGAATAAAAGAACTGTGCTTCCTAAACACACGGGCCATATCTACCTCAAATCTGCTTAGGAAACTGACAAGAACAGTAGCATCTCTTCAGTCCAATACACTGAACTTGCTGGGAACAGACGTAAGTGCTATTTGCACTGTATGGCAAATGGATCACAATAGTCACTCTTCATACCAGAAAACAACTCTTGCTCGTAAGACCAGAAACTGCATGAGATTCAAGTCCATATCTGACTGGTATACAAACACTTGCTCGCCTTACAAGAAACACACTCTGCTTTTGAGAAAAGAGCACTCTTCTTCTCTACTGTGTTTTCTATAGGGCCAGAACAGTGAGCTTGCTCAGTAAAAAAACACTTTGCTTCCTACACACACGGGCCATATCTACTTCAACTCTGCTTAGGAAACTGACAAGAACAGTAGCTTCTCTTCCATCCAATACACTGTACTTGCTGGGAACAGAAGAGAGTGCTATTTGCACTGTGTATGGCAATGGGAGCACAGTAGTGACTCTTCTTACCAGAAAACAGTTCTTGCTCATAGGAACAGAAACTGCAAGTGATTCAACTCCATTTCTGACAGGAAAACAAACACTAGCTCGCTTTACAAGAAAAACACTCTGCTTTTGAGAAAAGAGCACTCTTCTACTCTACTGTGTTTCCTGTAGGGCCGGAACAGTGAACTTGCTCAGAACAAAAGAACTGTGCTTCTTACACACACGGGCCATATCTATTTCCACTCTGCTGAGGAAACTGAGAAGAACAGGAGCTTCTCTTCAGTCTAATACACTGTAATTGCTGGGAACAGACGCGAGTGCTATTTGCACTGTGTGGCAAATGGATCACAACAGTGATTCTTCTTGCCAGAAAACAACTCTTGCTCCTAGGACCAGAAACAGCGTGTGATTCAACTCCATTTCTGACTGGGAAACAAACACTAGCTCCCCTTACGAGAAACACACTCTACTTTTGAGAAAAGAGCACTCTTCTACTCTACTGTGTTTTCTATAGGGCCAGAAAAGTGAGCTTGCTCTGAACAAAAGGACTGTGCTTCCTACTCACACGGGCCATATCTACCTCAAATCTGCTTAGTAAACTGACAAAAACAGTAGCTTCTCTTCAGTCCAATACACTGTACTTGCTGGGAACAGACACGAGTGCTATTTGCACTGTGTATGGCAATGGGAGCACAATAGTGACTCTTCTTACCAGAAAACAACTCTTGCTCATAGGAATAGAAACAGCATGTGATTCCACTCCATTTCTGACTGAGAAACAAACAATAGCTCCTCTTACAGGAAACACACTCTGCTTTTGAGAAAAGAGCACTCTTCTACTCTACTGTGTTTCCTATAGGGCCAGAACAGTGAGCTTGCTCAGAATAAAAGAACTGTGCTTCCTAAACACACGGGCCATATCTACCTCAAATCTGCTTAGGAAACTGACAAGAACAGTAGCTTCTCTTCAGTCCAATACACTGTACTTGCTGAGAACAGACGCGAGTGCTATTTGTACTATGTATGGCAATGGAGGCGCAATAGTGACTCTTCTTACCAGAGAACAACTCTTGCTCATAGGACCAGACACTGCAAGAGATTCAACTCCTTTTCTGACTGGGAAACAAACATTAGCTTGCCTTAAAAGAAACACACTCTGCTTTTGAGAAAAGAGCACTCTTCTACTCTACTGTTTTTTCTATAGGGCCAGAACAGTAAGCTTGCTCTGAACAAAAGAACTGTTCTTCCTACACACACGGGCCATATCTCCTTCAACTCTGCTTAGGAAGCTGACAAGAACAGGAGCTTCTCTTCAGTCCAATACACTGTACTTGCAGGGAAGGGACACGAGAGCTGTTTGCACTGTGTATGGCAATGGGAGCACAGTAGTGACTCTTCTTACCAGAAAACAACCCTTGCTCGTAAGACCAGAAACTGCATGAGATTCAACTCCATTTCTGACTGGGAAACAAACACTAGCTCGCCTTACAAGAAACACACTCTGCTTTTGAGAAGAGAGCACTCATCTACTCTATTGTGTTTTCTATATGGCCAGAACAGTGAGCTTGCTCAGTACAAAAACACTGTGCTTCCTACACACACGGGCCATATCTACTTCAACTCTGCTTAGGAAACTGACAAGAACAGTAGCTTCTCTTCAGTCCAATACACTGTACTTGCTGGGAACAGACGCGAGTGCTATTTGCACTGTGTATGGCAATGGGAGCACAACAGTGACTCTTCTTACCCGAAAACAACTCTTGCTCTTGGAATAGAAACAGCATGTGATTCCACTCCATTTCTGACTGGGAAACAAACACTAGCTCCCCATTGCAAGAAACACACTCTGCTTTTGAGAAAAGAGCACTCTTCTACTCTACTGTGTTTCCTATAGGGGCAGAACAGTAGGCTTGCTCAGAACAAACGATCTGTGCTTCCTACACACACGGGCCATATCTACTTCAACTCTGCTTAGGAAACTGACAAGAACAGTAGGTTCTCTTCAGTCCAATACACTGTAATTGCTGGGAACAGACGTGAGTGCTATTTGCACTGTGTGGCAAATCGATCGCAATAGTGAGTCTTCTTACCAGAAAACAACTCTTGCTCATACGACCAGAAACTGTATGTGATTCAACTCTATTTCAGACCTGGAAACAAACACTAGCTCGCCTTACAAGAAACACACTCTGCCTTTGAGAAAAGAGCACTCTTCTACTCTACTGTGTTTCCTATAGGGCCAGAACAGTGAGCTTGCTCAGTACAAAAGAACTGTGCTTCCTACACACACGGGCCATATCTACTTCAACTCTAATTAGGAAACGGACAAGAACAGTAGCATCTCTTCAGTCCAATACACTGTACTTGCTGGGTACAGACGTGATTGCTATTTGCACTGTGTGGCAAATGGATGGCAATAGTGACTCTTCTTACCAGAAAACAACTCTTGCTCGTAGGACAAGAAACTGCATGTGATTCAACTCCATTTAGGGCTCGGAAACAAACACTAGCTCGCCTTACAAGGATCACACTCTGCTTTTGAGAAAAGAGCACTCTTCTACTCTACTGTGTTTCCTATAGGGCCAGAAGAGTGAGCTTGCTCAGAAGAAAAGAACTGTGCTTCTGACATACGGGCCATATCTAGTTCAACTCCACTTAGGAAACTGACAAGAACAGTAGCTACTCTTCAGGCCAATACACTGTACTTGCTGGGAACAGACACTAGTGCTCTTTGCACTCTGTATGGCGAATGGAGCACAAAAGTGACTCCTTTTACCACAAAATAACTCTTGCTCATAGGACCAAAAACTGCATGTGATTCAAATCCTTTTCTGATTGGGAAACAAACACTAGCTGGCCTTACAAGAAACACACTATGCTTTTGAGAAAAGAGCATTCTTCTACTCTACTGTGTTTCCTATAGGGCCAGAAGAGTGAGCTTGCTCAGAAGAAAAGAACTGTGCTTCCGACATACGGGCCATATCTAGTTCAACTCCACTTAGGAAACTGACGAGAACAGTAGCTTCTCTTCAGTCCAATACACTGTAGTTTCTGGGAACAGATGCGAGTGCTATTTGCACTGTGTATGGCAATGGGAGCACAATAGTGACTCTTCTTACCAGAAAACAACTCTTGCTCATAGGACAAGAAACTGCATGTGATTCAACTCTATTTAGGACTGGGAAACAGACACTAGCTCGCCTTACAAGAAACACACTGTGCATTTGAGAAAAGAGCACTCATCTACTCTACTGTGTTTCCTATAGGGCCAGAACAGTAAGCTTGCTCAGAACAAAAGAACTGTGCTTCCGACGTACGGGCCACATCTAGTTCAACTCCACTTAGGAAACTGACGAGAACAGTAGCTTCTCTTCAGTCCAATACACTGTACTTGCTGGGAACAGACGCGAGTGCTATTTTTACTGTGTATGGCAAAGGGAGCGCAATAGTGACTCTTCTTACCAGAAAACAACTCTTGCTCATTGGACAAGATATTGCATGTGATTCAACTCCATTTAGGACTGGGAAACAAACACTAGCTCGCCTTACAAGGATCACACTCTGCTTTTGAGAAAAGAGCACTCTTCTACTCTACTGTGTTTCCTATAGGGCCAGAACAGTGAGCTTGCTCAGAACAAAAGAACTGTGCTTCCGACGTACGGGCCATATCTAGTTCAACTCCCTTAGGAAACTGACAAGAAAAGTAGCTACTCTTCAGTCCAGTACACTGTACTTGCTGGGAACAGACACGAGTGCCCTTTGCACTGTGTATGGCGAATGGAGCACAAAAGTGACTCCTTTTACCACAAAACAACTCTTGCTCATAGGACCAGAAACTGCATGTGATTCCAATCCTTTTCTGATTGGGAAACAAACACTAGCTCGCTTTACAAGAAACACACTCTGCTTTTGAGAAAAGAGCATTCTTCTACTCTACTTTGTTTCCTATTGGGCCAGAAGAGTGAGCTTGCTCAGAACAAAAGAACTGTGCTTCCAACGTACGGGCCATATCTAGTTCAACTCCACTTAGGAAACTGATGAGAATAGTAGCTTCTATTAAGTCCAATACACTGTACTTGCTGGGAACAGACACGAGTGCTCTTTGCACTGTGTATGGCAAATGGAGCACAAAAGTGACTCATTTTACCACAAAACAACTCTTGCTCATAGGACCAGAAACTGCATGTGATTCAAATTCTTTTCTGATTGGGAAACAAACACTAGCTCGCCTTACAAGAAACACACTCTGCTTTTGAGAAAAGAGCATTCTTCTACTCTACTTTGTTTCCTATAGGGCCAGAAGAGTGAGATTGCTCAGAACAAAAGAACTGTGCTTCCAATGTACGGGCCATATCTAGTTCAACTCCACTTAGGAAACTGATGAGAACAGTAGCTTCTCTTAAATCCAATGCACTGTACTTGCTGGGAACAGACACGAGTGCTCTTTACACTGTGTATGGCGAATGGAGCACAAAAGTGACTCCTTTTACCACAAAACAACTCTTGCTCATAGGACCAGAAACTGCATGTGATTCAAATCCTTTTCTGATTGAGAAACAAACATTAGCTCGCCTTACAAGAAACACACTCTGCTTTTGAGAAAAGAGCATTCATCTACTCTACTGTGTTTCCTATATGGCCAGAAGAGTGAGCTTGCTCAGAACAAAAGAACTGTGCTTCCGACGTACGGGCCATATCTAGTTCAACTCCACTTAGGAAACTGACAAGAACAGTAGCTTCTCTTCAGTCCAATACACTGTACTTCCTGGGAACAAACGCGAGTGCTATTTGCAAGGTGTATGGCAATTGGTGCGCAATAGTGACTCTTCTTACCAGAAAACAACTCTTGCTCGTAGGAAAAGAAACTGCATGTGATTCAACTCTATTTAGGACTGGGAAACAGACACTAGCTCGCCGTACTAGAAACACACTCCGCTATTCAGAAAAGAGCACTCTTCTACTCTACTGTGTTTCCTATAGGGCCAGAACAGTGAGCTTGCTCTGAACATAAGAACTGTGCTTCCTACACACACGGGCCATATCTACTTCAACTCTGCTTAGGAAATTGACAAGAACAGTAGTTTCTCTTCAGTCCAATACACTGTACTTGCTGGGAACAGACGCGAGTGCTATTTGCACTGTGTTGCAAATGGATCGCAATAGTGACTCTTCTTACCCAGAAAACAACTCTTGCTCGTAGGACAAGAAACTGCATGTGATTCAACTCCATTTAGGACTGGGAAACAAACACTAGCTCGCCTTACAAGGATCACACTCTGCTTTTGAGAAAAGAGCACTCTTCTACTCTACTGTGTTTTCTATAGGGCCAGATCAGTGAGCTTGCTCAGAACAAAAGAACTGTGCTTCCGACGTAAGGGCCATATCTAGTTCAACTCCCTTAGGAAACTGACAAGAAAAGTAGCTACTCTTCAGTCCAGTACACTGTACTTGCTGGGAACAGACACGAGTGCCCTTTGCACTGTGTATGGCGAAAGGAGCACAAAAGTGACTCCTTTTACCACAAAACAACTCTTGCTCATAGGACCAGAAACTGCATGTGATTCAAATCCTTTTCTTATTGGGAAACAAACACTAGCTCGCCTTACCAGAAACACACTCTGCTTTTGAGAAAAGAGCATTCTTCTACTCTACTTTGTTTCCTATAGGGCCAGAAGAGTGAGCTTGCTCAGAACAAAAGAACTGTGCTTCCAACGTACGGGCCATATCTAGTTCAACTCCACTTAGGAAACTGACAAGAACAGTAGCTTCTCTTAAGTCCAATACACTGTACTTGCTGGGAACAGACACGAGTGCTTATTGCACTGTGTATGGCAAATGGAGCCCAAAAGTGACTCCTTTTACCACAAAACAACTCTTGCTCATAGGACCAGAAACTGCATGTGATTCAAATCCTTTTCTGATTGAGAAACAAACATTAGCTCGCCTTACAAGAAACACACTCTGCTTTTGAGAAAAGAGCATTCATCTACTCTACTGTGTTTCCTATATGGCCAGAAGAGTGAGCTTGCTCAGAACAAAAGAACTGTGCTTCCGACGTACGGGCCATATCTAGTTCAACTCCACTTAGGAAACTGACAAGAACAGTAGCTTCTCTTCAGTCCAATACACTGTACTTCCTGGGAACAACCGCGAGTGCTATTTGCATGGTGTATGGCAATTGGTGCGCAATAGTGACTCTTCTTACCAGAAAACAACTCTTGCTCGTAGGACAAGAAACTGCATGTGATTCAACTCTATTTAGGACTGGGAAACAGACACTAGCTCGCCGTACTAGAAACACACTCCGCTTTTCAGAAAAGAGCACTCTTCTACTCTACTGTGTTTCCTATAGGGCCAGAACAGTGAGCTTGCTCAGAACAAAAGAACTGTGCTTCCTACACACACGGGCCATATCTACTTCAACTCTGCTTAGGAAATTGACAAGAACAGTAGTTTCTCTTCAGTCCAATACACTGTACTTGCTGGGAACAGACGCGAGTGCTATTTGCACTGTGTTGCAAATGGATCGCAATAGTGACTCTAATTACCCAGAAAACAACTCTTGCTCGTAGGACAAGAAACTGCATGTGATTCAACTCCATTTAGGACTGGGAAACAAACACTAGCTCGCCTTACAAGGATCACACTCTGCTTTTGAGAAAAGAGCACTCTTCTACTCTACTGTGTTTTCTATAGGGCCAGATCAGTGAGCTTGCTCAGAACAAAAGAACTGTGCTTCCGACGTAAGGGCCATATCTAGTTCAACTCCCTTAGGAAACTGACAAGAAAAGTAGCTACTCTTCAGTCCAGTACACTGTACTTGCTGGGAACAGACACGAGTGCCCTTTGCACTGTGTATGGCGAAAGGAGCACAAAAGTGACTCCTTTTACCACAAAACAACTCTTGCTCATAGGACCAGAAACTGCATGTGATTCAAATCCTTTTCTCATTGGGAAACAAACACTAGCTCGCCTTACCAGGAACACACTCTGCTTTTGAGAAAAGAGCATTCTTCTACTCTACTTTGTTTCCTATAGGGCCAGAAGAGTGAGCTTGCTCAGAACAAAAGAACTGTGCTTCCGACGTACGGGCCATATCTATTTCAACTCCACTTAGGAAACTGAAAAGAACAGTAGCTTCTCTTCAGTCCAATACACTGTACTTCCTGGGAACAAACGCGAGTGCTATTTGCATGGTGTATGGCAATTGGTGCGCAATAGTGACTCTTCTTACCAGAAAACAACTCTTGCTCTTAGGAACAGAAACTGCATTAGATTCAACTCCATTTCTGACTGGGAAACAAACACTAGCTCGCCTTACAAGAAACACACTGTGTTTTGAGAAAAGAGCACTCTTCCACTCTACTATGTTTCCTATAGGGCCAGAACAGTGAGCTTGCTCAGAACAAAAGAACTGTGCTTCCTACACACGGGCCATATCTACTTCAACTCTACTTAGGAAACTGACAAGAACACTAGCATCGCTTCAGTCCAATACACTGTACTTGCTGGGTACAGACGTGAGTGCTATTTGCACTGTGTGGCAAATGGATCGCAATAGTGACTCTTCTTACCAGAAAACAACTCTTGCTCGTAGGAACAGAAACTGCATTAGATTCAACTCCATTTCTGACTGGGAAACAAACACTAGCTCGCCTTACAAGAAAGACACTCTGCTTTTGAGAAAAGAGCACTCTTCTACTCTACTGTGTTTCCCATACGGCCAGAACAGTGTGCTTGCTCAGAACAAAAGAACTGTGCTTCCTACACACACGGGCCATATCTACTTCAACTCTACTTAGGAAACTGACAAGAACAGTAGCATCTCTTCAGTCCAATACACTGAACTTGCTGGGAACAGACGTAAGTGCTATTTGCACTGTATGGCAAATGGATCACAATAGTCACTCTTCTTACCAAAAAACAACTCTTACTCGTAAGACCAGAAACTACATGAGATTCAACTCCATATCTGACTGGTAAACAAACACTTGCTCGCCTTACAAGAAACACACTCTGCTTTTGAGAAAAGAGCACTCTTCTACTCTACTGTGTTTTCTATAGGGCCAGAACAGTGAGCTTTCTCAGTACAAAAACACTGTGCTTCCTACACACACGGGCCATATCTACTTCATCTCTGCTTAGGAAACTGACAAGAACAAGAGCTTCTCTTCCGTCCAATACACTGTACTTGCTGGGAACAGACGCGAGTGCTATTTGCACTGTGTATGGCAATGGGAGCACAATAGTGACTCTTCTTACCAGAAAACAGCTCTTGCTCGTAGTAACAGAAACTGCAAGTGATTCAACTCCATTTCTGACAGGGAAACAAACACTAGCTCGCTTTACAAGAAAAACACTCTGCTTTTGAGAAAAGAGCACTCTTCTACTCTACTGTGTTTCCTATAGGGCCAGAACAGTGAGCTTGTTCAGAACAAAAGAACTGTGCTTCCTACACACACGGGCCATATCTATTTCCACTCTGCTGAGGAAACTGAGAAGAACAGGAGCTTCTCTTCAGTCTAATACACTGTACTTGCTGGGAACAGACGCGAGTGCTATTTGCACTGTGTGGCAAATGGATCACAACAGTGATTCTTCTTACCAGAAAACAACTCTTGCTCGTAGGACCAGAAACAGCATGTGATTCAACTCCATTTCTGTCTGGGAAACAAACACTAGCTCCCCTTACGAGAAACAAACTCTACTTTTGAGAAAAGAGCACTCTTCTACTCTACTGTGTTTTCTATATGGCCAGGACAGTGAGCTTGCTCTGAACAAAAGAACTGTGCTTCCTACACACACGGGCCATATCTACCTCAAATCTGCTTAGGAAACTGACAAAAACAGTAGCTTCTCTTCAGTCCAATACACTGTACTTGCTGGGAACAGACACGAGTGCTATTTGCACTGTGTATGGCAATGCGAGCACAATAGTGACTCTTCTTACCAGAAAACAACTCTTGCTCATAGGAATAGAAACAGCATGTGATTCCACTCCATTTCTGACTGAGAAACAAACAATAGCTCCTCTTACAAGAAACACACTCTGCTTTTGAGAAAAGAGCACTCTTCCACTCTACTGTGTTTCCTATAGGGCCAGAACAGTGAGCTTGCTCAGAATAAAAGAACTGTGCTTCCTAAACACACGGGCCATATCTACCTCAAATCTGCTTAGGAAACTGACAAGAACAGTAGCTTCTCTTCAGTCCAATACACTGTACTTGCTGGGAACAGACGCGAGTGGTATTTGCAATGTGTATGGCAATGGGAGCACAATAGTGACTCTTCTTACCAGAAAACAACTCTTGCTCTTGGAATAGAAACAGCATGTGATTCCACTCCATTTCTGACTGGGAAACGAACACTAGCTCACCTTACATGAAACACACTCTGCTTTTGAGAAAGAGCACTCTTCTACTCTGCTGTGTTTCCTATAGGGCCAGAACAGTGAGCTTGCTCAGAATAAAAGAACTGTGCTTCCTAAACACACGGGCCATATCTACTACAACTCTGCTTAAAAAACTGACAAGAACAGTAGCTTCTCTTCAGTCCAATACACTGTACTTGCTGAGAACAGACGCGAGTGCTATTTGTACTATGTATGGCAATGGAGGCGCAATAGTGACTCTTCTTATCAGAGAACAACTCTTGCTCATAGGACCAGACACTGCAAGAGATTCAACTCCTTTTCTGACTGGGAAACAAACATTAGCTTGCCTTAAAAGAAACACACTCTGCTTTTGAGAAAAGAGCACTCTTCAACTCTACTGTTTTTTCTATAGGGCCAGAACAGTAAGCTTGCTCTGAACAAAAGAACTGTTCTTCCTACACACACGGGCCATATCTCCTTCAACTCTGCTTAGGAAGCTGACAAGAACAGGAGCTTCTCTTCAGTCCAATACACTGTACTTGCAGGGAAGGGACACGAGAGCTGTTTGCACTGTGTATGGCAATGGGAGCACAGTAGTGACTCTTCTTACCAGAAAACAACTCTTGCTCGTAAGACCAGAAACTGCATGAGATTCAACTCCATTTCTGACTGGGAAACAAACACTAGCTCGCCTTACAAGAAACACACTCTGCTTTTGAGAAGAGAGCACTCATCTACTCTATTGTGTTTTCTATAGGGCCAGAACAGTGAGCTTGCTCAGTACAAAAACACTGTGCTTCCTACACACACGGGCCATATCTACTTCAACTCTGCTTAGGAAACTGACAAGAACAGTAGCTTCTCTTCAGTCCAATACACTGTACTTGCTGGGAACAGACGCTAGTGCTATTTGCACTGTGTATGGCAATGGGAGCACAACAGTGACTCTTCTTACCCGAAAACAACTCTTGCTCTTGGAATAGAAACAGCATGTGATTCCACTCCATTTCTGACTGGGAAACAAACACTAGCTCCCCATTGCAAGAAACACACTCTGCTTTTGAGAAAAGAGCACTCTTCTACTCTACTGTGTTTCCTATAGGGGCAGAACAGTAGGCTTGCTCAGAACAAACGATCTGTGCTTCCTACACACACGGGCCATATCTACTTCAACTCTGCTTAGGAAACTGACAAGAACAGTAGGTTCTCTTCAGTCCAATACACTGTAATTGCTGGGAACAGACGTGAGTGCTATTTGCACTGTGTGGCAAATCGATCGCAATAGTGAGTCTTCTTACCAGAAAACATCTCTTGCTCATACGACCAGAAACTGTATGTGATTCAACTCTATTTCTGACCTGGAAACAAACACTAGCTCGCCTTACAAGAAACACACTCTGCCTTTGAGAAAAGAGCACTCTTCTACTCTACTGTGTTTCCTATAGGGCCAGAACAGTGAGCTTGCTCAGTACAAAAGAACTGTGCTTCCTACACACACGGGCCATATCTACTTCAACTCTAATTAGGAAACGGACAAGAACAGTAGCATCTCTTCACTCCAATACACTGTACTTGCTGGGTACAGACGTGATTGCTATTTGCACTGTGTGGCAAATGGATGGCAATAGTGACTCTTCTTACCAGAAAACAACTCTTGCTCGTAGGACAAGAAACTGCATGTGATTCAACTCCATTTAGGGCTCGGAAACAAACACTAGCTCGCCTTACAAGGATCACACTCTGCTTTTGAGAAAAGAGCACTCTTCTACTCTACTGTGTTTCCTTAGGGCCAGAAGAGTGAGCTTGCTCAGAAGAAAAGAACTGTGCTTCTGACATACGGGCCATATCTAGTTCAACTCCACTTAGGAAACTGACAAGAACAGTAGCTACTCTTCAGGCCAATACACTGTACTTGCTGGGAACAGACACTAGTGCTCTTTGCACTCTGTATGGCGAATGGAGCACAAAAGTGACTCCTTTTACCACAAAATAACTCTTGCTCATAGGACCAAAAACTGCATGTTATTCAAATCCTTTTCTGATTGGGAAACAAACACTAGCTGGCCTTACAAGAAACACACTCTGCTTTTGAGAAAAGAGCATTCTTCTACTCTACTGTGTTTCCTATAGGGCCAGAAGAGTGAGCTTGCTCAGAAGAAAAGAACTGTGCTTCCGACATACGGGCCATATCTAGTTCAACTCCACTTAGGAAACTGACGAGAACAGTAGCTTCTCTTCAGTCCAATACACTGTAGTTTCTGGGAACAGATGCGAGTGCTATTTGCACTGTGTATGGCAATGGGAGCACAATAGTGACTCTTCTTACCAGAAAACAACTCTTGCTCGTAGGACAAGAAACTGGATGTGATTCAACTCTATTTAGGACTGGGAAACAGACACTAGCTCGCCTTACAAGAAACACACTGTGCATTTGAGAAAAGAGCACTCATCTACTCTACTGTGTTTCCTATAGGGCCAGAACAGTAAGCTTGCTCAGAACAAAAGAACTGTGCTTCCGACGTACGGGCCACATCTAGTTCAACTCCACTTAGGAAACTGACGAGAACAGTAGCTTCTCTTCAGTCCAATACACTGTACTTGCTGGGAACAGACGCGAGTGCTATTTTTACTGTGTATGGCAAAGGGAGCGCAATAGTGACTCTTCTTACCAGAAAACAACTCTTGCTCATTGGACAAGATATTGCATGTGATTCAACTCCATTTAGGACTGGGAAACAAACACTAGCTCGCCTTACAAGGATCACACTCTGCTTTTGAGAAAAGAGCACTCTTCTACTCTACTGTGTTTCCTATAGGGCCAGAACAGTGAGCTTGCTCAGAACAAAAGAACTGTGCTTCCGACGTACGGGCCATATCTAGTTAAACTCCCTTAGGAAACTGACAAGAAAAGTAGCTACTCTTCAGTCCAGTACACTGTACTTGCTGGGAACAGACACGAGTGCCCTTTGCACTGTGTATGGCGAATGGAGCACAAAAGTGACTCCTTTTACCACAAAACAACTCTTGCTCATAGGACCAGAAACTGCATGTGATTCCAATCCTTTTCTGATTGGGAAACAAACACTAGCTCGCTTTACAAGAAACACACTCTGCTTTTGAGAAAAGAGCACTCTTCTACTCTACTGTGTTTCCTATATGGCCAGAAGAGTGAGCTTGCTCAGAACAAAAGAACTGTGCTTCCGACGTATGGGCCATATCTAGTTCAACTCCACTTAGGAAACTGACAAGAACAGTAGCTTCTCTTCAGTCCAATACACTGTACTTCCTGGGAACAACCGCGAGTGCTATTTGCATGGTGTATGGCAATTGGTGCGCAATAGTGACTCTTCTTACCAGAAAACAACTCTTGCTCGTAGGACAAGAAACTGCATGTGATTCAACTCTATTTAGGACTGGGAAACAGACACTAGCTCGCCGTACTAGAAACACACTCCGTGTTTTCAGAAAAGAGCACTCTTCTACTCTACTGTGTTTCCTATAGGGCCAGAACAGTGAGCTTGCTCAGAACAAAAGAACTGTGCTTCCTACACACACGGGCCATATCTACTTCAACTCTGCTTAGGAAATTGACAAGAACAGTAGTTTCTCTTCAGTCCAATACACTGTACTTGCTGGGAACAGACGCAAGTGCTATTTGCACTGTGTTGCAAATGGATCGCAATAGTGACTCTTCTTACCCAGAAAACAACTCTTGCTCGTAGGACAAGAAACTGCATGTGATTCAACTCCATTTAGGACTGGGAAACAAACACTAGCTCGCCTTACAAGGATCACACTCTGCTTTTGAGAAAAGAGCACTCTTCTACTCTACTGTGTTTTCTATAGGGCCAGATCAGTGAGCTTGCTCAGAACAAAAGAACTGTGCTTCCGACGTAAGGGCCATATCTAGTTCAACTCCCTTAGGAAACTGACAAGAAAAGTAGCTACTCTTCAGTCCAGTACACTGTACTTGCTGGGAACAGACACGAGTGCCCTTTGCACTGTGTATGGCGAAAGGAGCACAAAAGTGACTCCTTTTACCACAAAACAACTCTTGCTCATAGGACCAGAAACTGCATGTGATTCAAATCCTTTTCTGATTGGGAAACAAACACTAGCTCGCCTTACCAGGAACACACTCTGCTTTTGAGAAAAGAGCATTCTTCTACTCTACTTTGTTTCCTATAGGGCCAGAAGAGTGAGCTTGCTCAGAACAAAAGAACTGTGCTTCCGACGTACGGGCCATATCTAGTTCAACTCCACTTAGGAAACTGAAAAGAACAGTAGCTTCTCTTCAGTCCAATACACTGTACTTCCTGGGAACAAACGCGAGTGCTATTTGCATGGTGTATGGCACTTGGTGCGCAATAGTGACTCTTCTTACCAGAAAACAACTCTTGCTCGTAGGACAAGAAACTGCATGTGATTCAACTCTATTTAGGACTGGGAAACAGACACTAGCTCGCCGTACTAGAAACACACTCCGCTATTCAGAAAAGAGCACTCTTCTACTCTACTGTGTTTCCTATAGGGCCAGAACAGTGAGCTTGCTCTGAACAAAAGAACTGTGCTTCCTACACACACGGGCCATATCTACTTCAACTCTGCTTAGGAAATTGACAAGAACAGTAGTTTCTCTTCAGTCCAATACACTGTACTTGCTGGGAACAGACGCGAGTGCTATTTGCACTGTGTGGCAAATGGATCGCAATAGTGACTCTTCTTACCAGAAAACAACTCTTGCTCGTAGGAACAGAAACTGCATTAGATTCAACTCCATTTCTGACTGGGAAACAAACACTAGCTCGCCTTACAAGAAACACACTCTGTTTTGAGAAAAGAGCACTCTTCCACTCTACTATGTTTCCTATAGGGCCAGAACAGTGAGCTTGCTCAGAACAAAAGAACTGTGCTTCCTACACACGGGCCATATCTACTTCAACTCTACTTAGGAAACTGACAAGAACACTAGCATCGCTTCAGTCCAATACACTGTACTTGCTGGGTACAGACGTGAGTGCTATTTGCACTGTGTGGCAAATGGATCGCAATAGTGACTCTTCTTACCAGAAAAAAACTCTTGCTCGTAGGACCAGAAACGGCATTAGATTCAACACCATTTTTGACTGGGAAACAAACACTGGCTCGCCTTACAAGAAACACACTTTGCTTTTGAGAAAAGAGCACTCTTCTACTCTACTGTGTTTCCTATATGTCCAGAACAGTGTGCTTGCTCAGAACAAAAGAACTGTGCTTCCGACACACACGGGCCATATCTATTTCCACTCTGCTTAGGACTCTGAGAAGAACAGGAGCTTCTCCTCAGTCTAATACACTGTACTTGCTGGGAACAGACGCGAGTGCTATTTGCACTGTGTGGCAAATGGATCGCAATAGTGACTCTTCTTACCAGAAAACAACTCTTGCTCGTAGGAACAGAAACTGCATTAGATTCAACTTCATTTCTGACTGGGAAACAAACACTAGCTCGCCTTACAAGAAACACACTCTGCTTTTGAGAAAAGAGCACTCTTCTACTCTACTGTGTTTCCCATACGGCCAGAACAGTGTGCTTGCTCAGAACAAAAGAACTGTGCTTCCTACACACACGGGCCATATCTACCTCAACTCTACTTAGGAAACTGACAAGAACAGTAGCATCTCTTCAGTCCAATACACTGAACTTGCTGGGAACAGACGTAAGTGCTATTTGCACTGTATGGCAAATGGATCACAATAGTCACTCTTCTTACCAAAAAACAACTCTTACTCGTAAGACCAGAAACTGCATGAGATTCAACTCCATATCTGACTGGTAAACAAACACTTGCTCGCCTTACAAGAAACACACTCTCCTTTTGAGAAAAGAGCACTCTTCTATTCTACTGTGTTTTCTATAGGGCCAGAACAGTGAGCTTGCTCAGTACAAAAACACTGTGCTTCCTACACACACGGGCCATATCTACTTCAACTCTGCTTAGGAAACTGACAAGAACAGGAGCTTCTCTTCCGTCCAATACACTGTACTTGCTGGGAACAGACGCGAGTGCTATTTGCACTGTGTATGGCAATGGGAGCACAATAGTGACTCTTCTTACCAGAAAACAGCTCTTGCTCATAGGAACAGAAACTGCAAGTGATTCAACTCCATTTCTGACAGGGAAACAAACACTAGCTCGCTTTACAAGAAAAAAACTCTGCTTTTGAGAAAAGAGCACTCTTCTACTCTACTGTGTTTCCTATAGGGCCAGAACAGTGAGCTTGCTCTGAACAAAAGAACTGTGCTTCCTACACACACGGGCCATATCTACCTCAAATCTGCTTAGGAAACTGACGAAAACAGTAGCTTCTCTTCAGTTCAATACACTGTACTTGCTGGGAACAGACATGAGTGCTATTTGCACTGTGTATGGCAATGCGAGCACAATAGTGACTCTTCTTACCAGAAAACAACTCTTGCTCATAGGAATAGAAACAGCATGTGATTCCACTCCATTTCTGACTGAGAAACAAACAATAGCTCCTCTTACAAGAAACACACTCTGCTTTTGAGAAAAGAGCACTCTTCTACTCTACTGTGTTTCCTATAGGGCCAGAACAGAGAGCTTGCTCAGAATAAAAGAACTGTGCTTCCTAAACACACGGGCCATATCTACCTCAAATCTGCTTAGGAAACTGACAAGAACAGTAGCTTCTCTTCAGTCCAATACACTGTACTTGCTGGGAACAGACGCGAGTGGTATTTGCAATGTGTATGGCAATGGGAGCACAATAGTGACTCTTCTTACCAGAAAACAACTCTTGCTCTTGGAATAGAAACAGCATGTGATTCCACTCCATTTCTGACTGGGAAACGAACACTAGCTCACCTTACAAGAAACACACTCTGCTTTTGAGAAAAGAGAACTCTTCTACTCTACTGTGTTTCCTATAGGGCCAGAACAGTGTGCTTGCTCTGAAAAAAAAAATGTGCTTCCTACACACATGGGCCATATCTACTTCAACTCTGCTTAGGAAACTGTCAAGAACAGTAGCTTCTCTTCCGTCCAATACACTGTACTTGCTGGGAACAGACGCAAGTGCTATTTGCAGTGTGTATGGCAATGGTAGCACAATAGTGACTCTTCTTACCAGAAAACAACTCTTGCTCATAGGAACAAAAACTGAAAGTAATTCAACTCCATTTCTGACAGGGAAACAAACACTAGCTCGCCTTACAAGAAACACACTCTGCTTTTGAGCAAAGAGCACTCTTCTAATTAATGTGTTTCCTATAGGGGCAGAACAGTGAGCTTGCTCAGAAGAAAAGAACTGTGCTTCCTACACACACGGGCCATATCTACTTCAACTCTGCTTAGGAAACTGACAAGAACAGTAGCTTCTCTTCAGTTCAATACACTGTACTTGCTGGGAAAAGACGCGAGTGCTTTTTGCACTGTATTTCAAATGGATCGCAATAGTGACTCTTCTTACCAGAAAAAAACTCTTGCTCGTAGGACCAGAAACTGCATGTAATTCAACTCCATTTCTGACTGGGAAACAAACACTAGCTCCCGTTACGAGAAACACACTCTACTTTTGAGAAAATAGCACTCTTCTACTCTACTCTGTTTCCTATAGGGCCAGAACAGTGAGCTTGCTCTGAACAAAAGAACTGTGCTTCCTACACACACGGGCCACATCTACTTCAACTCTAGTTAGGAAATGGACAAGAACAGTAGCATCTCTTCAGTCCAATACACTGTACTTGCTGGGAACAGACGCGAGTGCTATTTGCACTGTGTGGCATATGGATCGCAATAGTGATTCTTCTTACCAGAAATCAACTCTTGCTCGTAGGACCAGAAACAGCATGTGATTCAACTCCATTTCTGACTGGGAAACAAACACTAGCTCCCGTTACGAGAAACACACTCTACTTTTGAGAAAATAGCACTCTTCTACTCTACTCTGTTTCCTATAGGGCCAGAACAGTGAGCTTGCTCTAAACAAAAGAACTGTGCTTCCTACACACACGGGCCATATCTACCTCAAATCTGCATAGGAAACTGACAAGAACAGGAGCTTCGCTTCAGTCCAATACACTGTACTTCCTGGGAACAGACACGAGTGCTATTTGCACTGTGTGTGGCAATGGGAGCACAATAGTGACTCTTCTTACCAGAAAACAACTCTTGCTCGTAGGAATAGAAACAGCATGTGATTCCACTCCATTTCTGACTGAGAAACAAACAATAGCTCCTCTTACAAGAAACACACTCTGCTTTTGAGAAAAGAGCACTCTTCTACTCTGCTGTGTTTCCTATAGGGCCAGAACAGTGAGCTTGCTCAGAATAAAAGAACTGTGCTTCCTAAACACATGGGCCATATCTACTACAACTCTGCTTTAAAAACTGACAAGAACAGTAGCTTCTCTTCAGTCCAATACACTGTACTTGCTGAGAACAGACGCGAGTGCTATTTGTACTATGTATGGCAATGGAGGCGCAATAGTGACTCTTCTTATCAGAGAACAACTCTTGCTCATAGGACCAGACACTGCAAGAGATTCAACTCCTTTTCTGACTGGGAAACAAACATTAGCTTGCCTTAAAAGAAACACACTCTGCTTTTGAGAAAATAGCACTCTTCTACTCTACTGTTTTTTCTATAGTGCCAGAACAGTAAGCTTGCTCTGAACAAAAGAACTGTGCTTCCTACACACACGGGCCATATCTCCTTCAACTCTGCTTAGGAAGCTGACAAGAACAGGAGCTTCTCTTCAGTCCAATACACTGTACTTGTTGGGAAGAGACACGAGTGCTGTTTGCACTGTGTATGGCAATGGGAGCACAGTAGTGACTCTTCTTACCCGAAAACAACTCTTGCTCGTAAGACCAGAAACTGCGTGAGAATCAACTCCATTTCTGACTGGGAAACAAACACTAGCACGCCTTACAAGAAACACACTCTGCTTTTGAGAAGAGAGCACTCATCTACTCTATTGTGTTTTCTATAGGGCCAGAACAGTGAGCTTGCTCAGTACAAAAACACTGTGCTTCCTACACACACGGGCCATATCTACTTCAACTCTGCTTAGGAAACTGACAAGAACAGTAGCTTCTCTTCAGTCCAGTACACTGTACTTGCTGGGAACAGACGCGAGTGCTATTTGCACTGTGTATGGCAATGGGAGCACAACAGTGACTCTTCTTACCCGAAAACAACTCTTGCTCTTGGAATAGAAACAGCATGTGATTCCACTCCATTTCTGACTGGGAAACAAACACTAGCTCCCCATTGCAAGAAACACACTCTGCTTTTGAGAAAAGAGCACTCTTCTACTCTACTGTGTTTCCTATAGGGGCAGAACAGTAGGCTTGCTCAGAACAAACGATCTGTGCTTCCTACACACACGGGCCATATCTACTTCAACTCTGCTTAGGAAACTGACAAGAACAGTAGGTTCTCTTCAGTCCAATACACTGTAATTGCTGGGAACAGACGTGAGTGCTATTTGCACTGTGTGGCAAATCGATCGCAATAGTGAGTCTTCTTACCAGAAAACAATTCTTGCTCATACGACCAGAAACTGTATGTGATTCAACTCTATTTCTGACCTGGAAACAAACACTAGCTCGCCTTACAAGAAACACACTCTGCTTTTGAGAAAAGAGCACTCTTCTACTCTACTGTGTTTCTTATAGGGCCAGAACAGTGAGCTTGCTCAGTACAAAAGAACTGTGCTTCCTACACACACGGGCCACATCTACTTCAATTCTACTTAGGAAACGGACAAGAACAGTAGCATCTCTTCAGTCCAATACACTGTACTTGCTGGGTACAGACGTGATTACTATTTGCACTGTGTGGCAAATGGATGGCAATAGTGACTCTTCTTACCAGAAAACAACTCTTGCTCGTAGGACCAAAAACTGCATGTGATTCAAATCCTTTTCTGATTGGGAAACAAACACTAGCTCGCCTTACAAGAAACACACTCTGCTTTTGAGAAAAGAGCATTCTTCTACTCTACTGTGTTTCCTATAGGGCCAGAAGAGTGAGCTTGCTCAGAAGAAAAGAACTGTGCTTCCGACATACGGGCCATATCTAGTTCAACTCCACTTAGGAAACTGACGAGAACAGTAGCTTCTCTTCAGTCCAATACACTGTAGTTGCTGGGAACAGATGCGAGTGCTATTTGCACTGTGTATGGCATGGGAGCGCAATAGTGACTCTTCTTACCAGAAAACAACTCTTGCTCGTAGGACAAGAAACTGCATGTGATTCAACTCTATTTAGGACTGGGAAACAGACACTAGCTCGCCGTACTAGAAACACACTCTGCTTTTCAGAAAAGAGCACTCTTCTACTCTACTGTGTTTCCTATAGGGCCAGAACAGTGAGCTTGCTCTGAACAAAAGAACTGTGCTTCCTACACACACGGGCCATATCTACTTCAACTCTGCTTAGGAAATTGACAAGAACAGTAGTTTCTCTTCAGTCCAATACACTGTACTTGCTGGGAACAGACGCGAGTGCTATTTGCACTGTGTTGCAAATGGATCGCAATAGTGACTCTTCTTACCCAGAAAACAACTCTTGCTCGTAGGACAAGAAACTGCATGAGATTCAACTCTATTTAGGACTGGGAAACAGACACTAGCTCGCCTTACAAGAAACACACTGTGCATTTGAGAAAAGAGCACTCATCTACTCTACTGTGTTTCCCATAGGGCCAGAAGAGTGAGCTTGCTCAGAACAAAAGAACTGTGCTTCCAACGTACGGGCCATATCTAGTTCAACTCCACTTAGGAAACTGACAAGAACAGTAGCTTCTCTTAAGTCCAATACACTGTACTTGCTGGGAACAGACACGAGTGCTCTTTGCACTGTGTATGGCGAATTGAGCACAAAAGTGACTCCTTTTACCACAAAACAACTCTTGCTCAAAAGACCAGAAACTGCATGTGATTCAAATCCTTTTCTGATTGAGAAACAAACATTAGCTCGCCTTACAAGAAACACACTCTGCTTTTGAGAAAAGAGCATTCATCTACTCTACTGTGTTTCCTATAGGGCCAGAAGAGTGAGCTTGCTCAGAACAAAAGAACTGTGCTTCCGACGTACGGGCCATATCTAGTTCAACTCCACTTAGGAAACTGACAAGAACAGTAGCTTCTCTTCAGTCCAATACACTGTACTTACTGGGAACAAACGCGAGTGCTATTTGCATGGTGTATGGCAATTGGTGCGCAATAGTGACTCTTCTTACCAGAAAACATCTCTTGCTCGTAGGACAAGAAACTGCATGTGATTCAACTCTATTTAGGACTGGGAAACAGACACTAGCTCGCCGTACTAGAAACACACTCCGCTTTTAAGAAAAGAGCACTCTTCTACTCTACTGTGTTTCCTACAGGGCCAGAAGAGTGAGCTTGCTCAGAACAAAAGAACTGTGCTTCCGACGTACGGGCCATATCTAGTTCAACTCCACTTAGGAAACTGACGAGAACAGTAGCTACTCTTCAGGCCAATACACTGTACTTGCTGGGAACAGACACGAGTGCTCTTTGCACTGTGTATGGCGAATGGAGCACAAAAGTGACTCCTTTTACCACAAAACAACTCTTGCTCATAGGACCAAAAACTGCATGTGATTCAAATCCTTTTCTGATTGGGAAACAAACACTAGCTCGCCTTACAAGAAACACACTCTGCTTTTGAGAAAAAAGCATTCTTCTACTCTACTGTGTTTCCTATAGGGCCAGAAGAGTGAGCTTGCTCAGAAGAAAAGAACTGTGCTTCCGACATACGGGCCATATCTAGTTCAACTCCACTTAGGAAACTGACGAGAACAGAAGCTTCTCTTCAGTCCAATACACTGTAGTGCTGGGAACAGATGCGAGTGTTATTTGCACTGTGTATGGCAATGGGAGCGCAATAGTGACTCTTCTTACCAGAAAACAACTCTTGCTCGTAGGACAAGAAACTGCATGTGATTCAACTCTATTTAGGACTGGGAAACAGACACTAGCTCGCCTTACATGAAACACACTGTGCATTTGAGAAAAGAGCACTCATCTACTCTACTGTGTTTCCTATAGGGCCAGAACAGTAAGCTTGCTCAGAACCAAAGTACTGTGCTTCCGACGTACGGGCCATATCTAGTTCAACTCCACTTAGGAAACTGAGGAGAACAGTAGCTTCTCTTCAGTCCAATACACTGTACTTGCTGGGAACAGAAGCGAGTGCTATTTTTACTGTGTATGGCAAAGGGAGCGCAATAGTGACTCTTCTTACCAGAAAACAACTCTTGCTCATAGGACAAGATATTGCATGTGATTCAACGCCATTTAGGACTGGGAAACAAACACTAGCTCGCCTTACAAGGATCACACTCTGCTTTTGAGAAAAGAGCACTCTTCTACTCTACTGTGTTTCCTATAGGGCCAGAACAGTGAGCTTGCTCAGAACAAAAGAACTGTGCTTCCGACGTACGGGCCATATCTAGTTCAACTCCCTTAGGAAACTGACAAGAAAAGTAGCTACTCTTCAGTCCAGTACACTGTACTTGCTGGGAACAGACACGAGTGCCCTTTGCACTGTGTATGGCGAATGGAGCACAAAAGTGACTCCTATTACCACAAAACAACTCTTGCTCATAAAGCCAGAAAGTGCATGTGTTTCAAATCCTTTTCTGATTGGGAAACAAACATTAGCTTGCCTTACAAGAAACACACTCTGCTTTTGAGAAAAGAGCATTCATCTACTCTACTGTGTTTCCTATATGGCCAGAAGAGTAAGCTTGCTCAGAACAAAAGAACTGTGCTTCCGACGTACGGGCCATATCTAGTTCAACTCCACTTAGGAAACTGACAAGAACAGTAGCTTCTCTTCAGTCCAATACACTGTACTTCCTGGGAACAAACGCGAGTGCTATTTGCACTGTGTGACAAATGGATCGCAATAGTGACTCTTCTTACCAGAAAACAACTCTTGCTCGTAGGATTGGAAATTGCATGTGATTCAACTCCATTTCTGACAGAGAAACAAACGCTAGCTCGCCTTACAAGAAACACACTCTGCTTTTGAGAAGAGAGCACTCTTCTACTCTACTGTGTTTCCTATAGGGCAGAACAGTGAGCTTTCTCAGTACAAAAGAACTGTGCGTCCTATACACACGGGCCATATCTACCTCAACTCTGCTTAGGAAACTGAGAGAAACAGGAGCTTCTCTTCAGTCCAATACACTCTACTTGCTGGTAACAGACATGAGTGCTATTTGCACTGTGTGGCAAATGGATCGCAATAGTGACTCTTCTTACCAGAAAACAACTCTTGCTCGTAGGACCAGAAACTGCATGAGATTAAACTCCATTTCTGACTGGGAAACAAACACTAGCTCGCCTTACAAGAAACATACTCTGATTTTAAGAAAAGAGCATTCTTCTACTCTACTGTGTTTTCTATAGGGGCAGAAGAGTGAGCTTGCTCAGAATAAAAGAACTGTGCTTCCCACACACACGGCCCATATCTACTTCAACTCTACTTAGGAAACTGACAAGAACAGTAGCATCTCTTCAGTCCAATACACTGTACTTGCTGGGAACAGACGTGAGTGCTATTTGCACTGTGTATGGCAATGGGAGCACAATAGTGACTCTTCTTACCAGAAAACAACTCTTGCTCGTAGGAATAGAAACAGCATGTGATTCCACTCCATTTCTGACTGGGAAACAAACACTAGCTCGCCTTACAAGAAACACACTCTGCTTTTGAGAAAAGAACACTCTTCTACTCTACTGTGTTTCCTATAGGGCCAGAACAGTGACCTTGCTCAGAACAAACGATCTGTGCTTCCTACACGCACGGGCCACATCTACTTCAACTCTAGTTAGGAAACGGACAAGAACAGTAGCATCTCTTCAGTCCAATACACTGTACTTGCTGGGAACAGACGCGAGTGCTATTTGCACTGTGTGGCAAATGGATCGCAATAGTGATTCCTCTTACCAGAAAACAACTCTTTCTTGTAGGACCAGAAAATGCATGATATTCAACTCCATTTCTGACAGGGAAACAAATACTAGCTCGCCTTACATGAAACACACTCTGCTTTTGAGAAAAGAGCACTCGTCAACTCTACTGTGTTTCCTATAGGGCCAGAACAGTGAGCTTGCTCAGTACAAAAAAACTGTGCTTCCTACACACAGGGGCCATATCTACTTCAACTCTGCTTAGGAAACTGACAAGAACAGTAGCTTCTCTTCTGTCCAATACACTGTACTTGCTGGAAACAGATGCGAGTGCTATTTGCACTGTGTATGGCAATGGGAGCGCAATAGTGTCTCTTCTTACCAGAAAACAACTCTTGCTCATAGGACCAGAAACTGCAAGTGATTCAACTCCATTTCTGACAGGGAAACAAACACTAGCTCGCCTTACAGGAAACCCACTCTGCTTTTGAGAAAATAGCACTCTTCTACTCTACAGTGTTTCCTATAGGGCCAGAACAGTGAGCTTGCTCAGTACAAAAACACTGTGCTTCCTACACACACGGACCATATCTACTTCAACTCTGCTTAGGAAACTGACAAGAACAGTAGCTTCTCTTCAGTCCAATACACTGTATTGCTGGGAACAGATGCGAGTGCTATTTGCACTGTGTGGCAAATGGATCGCAATAGTGACTCCTCTTACCAGAAATCAACTCTTTCTTGTAGGACCAGAAACTGCATGATATTCAACTCCATTTCTGACAGGGAAACAAATACTAGCTCGCCTTACATGAAACAAACTCTGCTTTTGAGAAAAGAGCACTCGTCAACTCTACTGTGTTTCCTATAGGGCCAGAACAGTGAGCTTGCTCAGTACAAAAAAACTGTGCTTCCTACACACAGGGGCCATATCTACTTCAACTCTGCTTAGGAAACTGACAAGAACAGTAGCTTCTCTTCTGTCCAATACACTGTACTTGCTGGAAACAGATGCGAGTGCTATTTGCACTGTGTATGGCAATGGGAGCGCAATAGTGTCTCTTCTTACCAGAAAACAACTCTTGCTCATAGGACCAGAAACTGCAAGTGATTCATCTCCATTTCTGACAGGGAAACAAACACTAGCTCGCCTTACAGGAAACCCACTCTGCTTTTGAGAAAATAGCACTCTTCTACTCTACAGTGTTTCCTATAGGGCCAGAACAGTGAGCTTGCTCAGTACAAAAACACTGTGCTTCCTACACACACGGGCCATATCTACTTCAACTCTGCTTAGGAAACTGACAAGAACAGTAGCTTCTCTTCAGTCCAACGCACTGTACTTGCTGGGAACAGATGCGAATGCTATTTTCACTGTGTGGCAAATGGATCGCAATAGTGACTCCTCTTACCAGAAAACAACTCTTTCTCGTAGGACCAGAAACTGCATGATATTCAACTCCATTTCTGACAGGGAAACAAACACTAGCTCGCCTTACATGAAATACACTCTGCTTTTGAGAAAAGAGCACTCTTCTACTCTACTGTGTCTCCTATAGGGCCAGAACAGTGAGCTTGCTCAGAAAAAAAGAACTGTGCTTCCTACACACACGGGCCATATCTACTACAACTCTACCTAGAACCTGACAAGAACAGTAGCATCTCTTCAGTCCAATTCACTGTACTTGCTGGGTACAGAAGTGAGTGCTACTTGCACGGTGTGGCAAATGGATCGCAATCGTGACTCATCTTACCAGAAAACAACTCTTGCTCATAGGACCAAAAACTACATTAGATTTAACTCCATTTCTGACTGGGAAACAAACACTAGCTGGCCTTACAAAAAAACACACTATGCTTTAGAGAAAAGAACACTCTTCTACTCTACTGTGTTTCCTATAGGCCCAGAACAGTGAGCTTGCTCAGTACAAAAAAAAACTGTGCTTCCTACACTCACGGGCCATATCTACTTCAACTCTGCTAAGTAAACTGACAAGAAAAGTAGCTTCTCTTCCGTCCAATACACTGTACTTGCTGGGAACAGATGCGAGTGCTATTTGCACTGTGTATGGCAATGGGAGCGCAATAGTGACTCTTCTTACCAGAAAATATATCTTGCTCATAGGACCAGAAACAGCATGTGATTCAACTCCATTTCTGACTGGAAAACAAACACTAGCTCGACTTACAAGAAACACACTCTGCTTTTGAGAAAAGAGCACTCTTCTACTCTACTGTGTTTCTTATAGGGCCAGAACAGTGAGCTTGCTCAGAAAAAATGAGCTGTGCTTCCTACACACACGGGCCATATCTACTTCCACTATGCTTAGGAAACTGACAAGAACAGTAGCTTCTCTTCAGTCCAATACACTGTACTTCCTGGGAACAGACGTGAGTGCTACTTGCACTGTGTGTGGCAATGGGAAAGCAATCATGACTCTTCTTACCAAAAAACAACTCTTGCTCATAGGACCAGAAACTGCATGTGATTCAACTCTATTTCTGACTGGGAAACAACCACTAGCTCGCCTAATGAGAAACACACTCTGCTTTTGAGAAAAGAGCACTCATCTACTCTACTGTGTTTCCTATAGTGCCAGAACAGTGAGCTTGCTCAGAACAAAAGAACTGTGCTTCCTACACACACGGGCCATATCTACTTCAACTCTGCTTCGGAAACTGACAAGGACAGTAGCTTCTCCTCAGTCCAATACACTGCAATGGCAGGGAACAGACGCGAGTGCTCTTTGCACTGTGTATGGATATGGGAGCACAAAAGTTACACCTCTTACGAGAAAACAACTCTTGATCGTAGGAACAGAAACTGCATTAGATTCAACTCCATTTCTGACTGGGAAACAAACACTAGCTCGCCTCACAAGAAACACACTCTGCTTTTGAGAAAAGAGCATTCTTCTACTCTACTGTGTTTTCTATAGGGGCAGAACAGTGAGCTTGCTCAGAATAAAAGAACTGTGCTTCCTATACACACGGGCCATATCTACTTCAACTCTACTTAGGAAACTGACAAGAACAGTAGCATCTCTTCAGTCCAATACACTTTACTTGCTGGGAACAGACGCGAGTAATATTTGCACTGTGTGGCAAATGGATCGCAATAGTGACTCTTCTTACCCAGAAAACAACTCTTGCTCATACGACCAGAAACTGTATGTGATTCAACTCTATTTCTGACTGGGAAACAAACACTAGCTCATATTACAATAAACACACTCTGCTTTTGAGAAAAGAGCACTCTTCTACTCTACTGTGTTTCCTACAGGGCCAGAACAGTGAGCTTGCTCTGAACAAAAGAACTGTGCTTCCTACACACGGGCCATATCTACTTCAACTCTGCTTAGGAAACTCACAAGAACAGGAGCTTCTCTTCAGTCCAATACACTGTACATGCTGGGAAGAGACACGAGTGCTATTTGCACTGTGTATGGCAATGGGAGCACAATAGTGACTCTTCTTACCAGAAAACAACTCTTGCTCATAGCAATAGAAACAGCATGTGATTCCACTCCATTTCTGACTGGGAAACAAACACTAGCTTGCCTTACAAGAAACACACTCTGCTTTTGAGAAAAGAGCACTCTTCTACTCTACTGTGTTTCCTATAGGGGCAGAACAGTGAGCTTGCTCAGAACAAACGATCTGTGCTTCCTACACACACGGGCCATATCTACTTCAACTCTGCTTAGGAAACTGACAAGAACAGTAGCATCTCTTCAGTCCAATATACTGTAATTGCTGGGAACAGACGTGAGTGCTATTTGCACTGTGTGGCTAATGGATCGCAATAGTGAATCTTTTTACCGGAAAACAACTCTTGCTCATACTACCAGAAACTTTATGTGATTCAACATTATTTCTGACCTGGAAACAAACACTAGCTCACCTTACAAGAAACACACTCTGCTTTTGAGAAAAGAGCACTCTTCTACTCTACTGTGTTTCCTATAGGGCCAGAACAGTGAGCTTGCTCAGAACAAAAGAAATGTGCTTCCTACACACACGGGCCACATCTACTTCAACTCTAGTTAGGAAACGGACAAGAACAGTAGCATCTCTTCAGTCCAATACACTGTACTTGCTGCGAACAGACGCGAGTGCTATTTGCACTGAGTGGCAAATGGATCGCAATAGTGACTCTTCTTACCAGAAAACAACTCTTGCTTGTAGGACCAGAAACAGCATGTGATTCAACTCCATTTCTGACTGGGAAACAAACACTAGCTCGCCTTACGAGAAACACACTCTGCTTTTGAGAAAAGAGCACTCTTCTACTCTACTGTGTTTCTTGTAGCGTCAGAAGAGTGAGCTTGCTCTGAACAAAAGAACTGTGCTTCCTACACACACGGGCCATATCTACTTCAACTCTCCTTAGGAAACTGACAAGAACAGTAGGTTCTCTTCAGTCCAATGCACTGTAATTGCTTGGAACAGACGTGAGTGCTATTTGCACTGTGTGGCAAATGGATCGCAATAGTGAGTCTTCTTACCGGAAAACAACTCTTGCTCATACGACCAGAAACTGTATGTGATTCAACTCTATTTCTGACCTGGAAACAAACATTAGCTCGCCTTACAAGAAACACACTCTGCTTTTGAGAAAAGAGCACTCTTCTACTCTACTGTGTTTCCTATAGAGCCAGAACAGTGAGCTTGCTCAGAAGAAAAGAACTGTGCTTCCTACACACACGGGCCACATCTACTTCAACTCTAGTTAGGAAACGGACAAGAACAGTAGCATCTCTTCAGTCCAATACACTGTACTTGCTGGGAACAGACGCGAGTGCTATTTGCACTGTGTGGCAAATGGATCGCAATAGTGACTCTTCTTACCAGAAAACAACTCTTGCTCGTAGGAACAGAAACTGCTTTAGATTCAACTCCATTTCTGACTGGGAAACAAACACTAGCTCGCCTTACAAGAAACACACTCTGCTTTTGAGAAAAGAGCACTCTTCTACTCTACTGTGTTTCCCATAGGGCCAGAACAGTGTGCTTGCTCAGAACAAAAGAATTGTGCTTCCTACACACATGGGCCATATCTACTTCAACTCTACTTAGGAAACTGACAAGAACAGTAGCATCTCTTCAGTCCAATACACTGAACTTGCTGGGAACAGACGTAAGTGCTATTTGCACTGTATGGCAAATGGATCACAATAGTCACTCTTCTTACCAGAAAACAACTCTTGCTCGTAAGACCAGAAACTGCATGAGATTCAACTCCATATCTGACTGGTAAACAAACACTTGCTCGCCTTACAAGAAACACACTCTGCTTTTGAGAAAAGAGCACTCTTCTACTCTACTGTGTTTTCTATAGGGCCAGAACAGTGAGCTTGCTCAGTACAAAAACACTGTGCTTCCTACACACACGGCCATATCTACTTCAACTCTGCTTAGGAAACTGACAAGAACACTAGCTTCTCTTCAGTCCAATACACTGTACTTGCTGGGAACAGACTCGAGTGCTATTTGCACTGTGTATGGCAATGGGAGCACAATAGTGACTCTTCTTACCAGAAAACAGCTCTTGCTCATAGAAACAGAAACTGCAAGTGATTCAACTCCATTTCTGACAGGGAAACAAACACTAGCTCGCTTTACAAGAAAAACACTCTGCTTTTGAGGAAAGAGCACTCTTCTACTCTACTGTGTTTCCTATAGGGCCAGAACAGTGAGCTTGCTCAGAACAAAAGAACTGTGCTTCCTACACACGGGCGATATCTATTTCCACTCTGCTGAGGAAACTGAGAAGAACAGAAGCTTCTCTTCAGTCTAATACACTGTACTTGCTGGGAACAGACGCGAGTGCTATTTGCACTGTGGGGCAAATGGATCACTACAGTGATTATTCTTACCAGAAAAAAACTTTTGCTCGTAGGACCAGAAACTGCATGTGATTCAACTCCATTTCTGACTGGGAAACAAACACTAGCTCCCCTTACGAGAAACACACTCTACTTTTGAGAAAAGAGCACTCTTCTACTCTACTGTGTTTCCTATAGGGCCAGAACAGTGAGCTTGCTCTGAACAAAAGAACTGTGCTTCGTACACACATGGGCCATATCTACCTCAAATCTGCTTAGGAAACTGACAAAAACAGTAGCTTCTCTTCAGTCCAATACACTGTACTTGCTGGGAACAGACACGAGTGCTATTTGCACTGTGTATGGCAATGGGAGCACAATAGTGACTCTTCTTACCAGAAAACAACTCTTGCTCATAGGAATAGAAACAGCACGTGAATCCATTCCATTTCTGACTGAGAAACAAACAATAGCTCCTCTTACAAGAAACACACTCTGCTTTTGAGAAAAGAGCACTCTTCTACTCTACTGTGTTTCCTATAGGGCCAGAACAGTGAGCTTGCTCAGAATAAAAGAACTGTGCTTCCTAAACACACGGGCCATATCTACCTCAAATCTGATTAGGAGACTGACAAGTACAGTAGCTTCTCTTCAGTCCAATACACTGTACTTGCTGAGAACAGACGCGAGTGCTATTTGTACTGTGTATGGAAATGGAGGCTCAATAGTGACTCTTCTTACCAGAGAACAACTCTTGCACGTAGGGCCAGAAACTGCAAGAGATTCAACTCCTTTTCTGACTGGGAAACAAACACTAGCTCGCCTTACAAGAAACGCACTCTGCTTTTGAGCAAAGAGCACTCTTCTAATCTAATGTGTTTCCTATAGTGGCAGAACAGTGAGCTTGCTCAGAACAAAAGAACTGTGCTTCCTACACACACGGGCCATATCTACTTCAACTATGCTTAGGAAACTGACAAGAACAGTAGCTTCTCTTCAGTTCAATACACTGTACTTGCTGGGAACAGACGCAAGTGCTTTTTGCACTGTGTGTCAAATGGATCGCAATAGTGACTCTTCTTACCAGAAAACAACTCTTGCTCGTAGGACCAGAAACAGCATGTGATTCAACTCCATTTCTGACTGGGAAACAAACACTAGCTCCCCTTACGAGAAACACACTCTACTTTTGAGAAAATAGCACTCTTCTACTCTACTCTGTTTCCTATAGGGCCAGAACAGTGAGCTTGCTCTGAACAAAAGAACTGTGCTTCCTACACACACGGGCCATATCTACCTCAAATCTGCATAGGAAACTGACAAGAACAGGAGCTTCTCTTCATTCCAATACACTGTACTTGCTGGGAACAGACACGAGTGCTATTTGCACTGTGTGTGGCAATGGGAGCACAATAGTGACTCTTCTTACCAGAAAACAACTCTTGCTCGTAGGAATAGAAACAGCATGTGATTCTACTCCATTTCTGACTGAGAAACAAACAATAGCTCCTCTTACAAGAAACACACTCTGCTTTTGAGAAAAGAGCACTCTTCTACTCTACTGTGTTTCCTATAGGGCCAGAACAGTGAGCTTGCTCAGAATAAAAGAACTGTGTTTCCTAAACACACGGGCCATATCTACTACAACTCTGCTTAAAAAACTGACAAGAACAGTAGCTTCTCTTCAGTCCAATACACTGTACTTGCTGAGAACAGACGCGAGTGCTGTTTGTACTATTGATGGCAATGGAGGCGCAATAGTGACTCTCTTTACCAGAGAACAACTCTTGCTCATATTACCAGACACTGCCAGAGATTCAACTCCTTTTCTGACTGGGAAACAAACACTAGCTTGCCTTAAAAGAAACACACTCTGCTTTTGAGAAAAGAGCACTCTTCTACTCTACTGTTTTTTCTATAGGGCCAGAACAGTAAGCTTGCTCTGAACAAAAGAACTGTGCTTCCTACACACCCGGGCCATATCTTTTTCAACTTTGCTCAGGAAGCTGACAAGAACAGGAGCTTCTCTTCAGTCCAATACACTGTACTTGCTGGGAAGAGACCCGAGTGCTGTTTGCACTGTGTATGGCAATGGGAGCACAGTAGTGACTCTTCTTACCAGAAAAAAACTCTTGTTCGTAAGACCAGAAACTGCATGAGATTCAACTCCATTTCTGACTGGGAAACAAACCCTAGCTCGCCTTACAAGAAACACACTCTGCTTTTGAGAAAAGAGCACTCATCTACTGTATTGTGTTTTCTATAGGGCCAGAACAGTGAGCTTGCTCAGTACAAAAACACTGTGCTTCCTACACACACGGGCCATATCTAGTTCAACTCTGCTTAGGAAACTGACAAGAACAGTAGCTTCTCTTCAGTCCAATACACTGTACTTGCTGGGAACAGAGGCGAGTGCTATTTGCACTGTGTATGGCAATGGGAGCACAACAGTGACTCTTCTTACCCGAAAACAACTCTTGCTCTTGGAATAGAAACAGCATGTGATTCCACTCCATTTCTGACTGGGAAACAAACACTAGCTCGCCTTCCAAGAAACACACTCTGCTTTAGAGAAAAGAGCACTCTTCTGCTCTACTGTGTTTCCAATAGGGCCAGAACAGTGAGCTTGCTCAGAACATACCAACTGTGCTTCCTACACACACGGGCCATATCTAGTTCAACTCTGCTTAGGAAACTGACAAGAAAAGTAGCTCCTCTTCAGTCCAATACACTGTACTTGCTGAGAACAGACGGGAGTGCTATTTGCACTGTGTATGGCAATTGGAGCACAATAGTGACTCGTCTTACCAGAAAACAACTCTTGCTCGTAGGACAAAAAACTGCATGTGATTCAACTCCATTTAGGACTGGGAAACAAATGCTAGCTCGCTTTACAAGAATCACACTGTGCTTTAGAGAAAAGAGCACTCTTCTACTCTACTGTGTTTCCTATTTGGTCCAAACAGTGAGCTTGCTCATAACAAAAGAACTGTGCTTCCTACACACACGGACCATATGTAGTTCAACTCTGCTTAGGAAACTGACAAGAACAGTTGCTCCTCTTCCGTCCAATACACTGTACTTGCTGGAAACAGACGTGAGTGCTATTTGTACTGTGTATGGCAATGAGAGCGCAATAGTGACTTCCCTTACCAGAAAACAACTCTTGCTCTTAGGACCACAAACTTCATGTGATTCAACACCATTTATGACTGGGAAACAAACGCTAGCTCGCCTTACAAGAAACACACTCTACTTTTGAGAAAAAAAGCACTCTTCTACTCTACTGTGTTTCCTATGGGGTCCGAACAGTGAGCTTGCTCAGAACAAAAAAACTGTGCTTCCTACACACACGGCCATATCTAGTTCAAGTCTGCTTAGGAACCTGACAAGAACAGTAGATCCTCTTCAATCCAATACACTGTACTTGCTGGGAACAGACGCCAGTGCTATTTGTCCTGTGTATGGCAATTGCAGCGCAACAGTGACTCTTCTTACCGGAAAACAACTCTTGATTGTAGGACCAGAAACTGCATGTGATTCCACTCCATTTAGGACTGGAAAACAAAAGCTAGCTCGCCTTACAAGAAACACACTCTGCTTTAGAGAAAAGAGCCCTCTTCTACTCTACTGTGTTTCCTATGGGGTCCAAACAGTGAGCTTGCTCAGAACAAAAGAACTGTGCTTCCTACACTCACGGGCCATATCTAGTTCAACTCTGCTAGGGAAACTGACAAGAACAGTATATCCTCTTCAGTCCAATACACTGTACTTGCTGCGAACAGACGCCAGTGCTTTTTGTCCTGTGTATGGCAATGGCAGCGCAATAGTGACTCTTCTTACAAGAAAACAACTCTTGCTCGTAGTACCAGAAACTGCATGGGATTCAACTCCATTTAAGACTGCGAAACAAACGCTAGCTCGCCTTACAAGAAACACACTGTGCTTTAGAGAAAAGAGCACTCTTCTACTCTACTGTGTTTCCTATGGGGTCCAAACAGTGAGCTTGCTCAGAACAAAAGAACTGTGCTTCCTACACACACGGACCATATCTAGTTCAACTCTGCTTAGGAAACTGACAAGAACAGTAGCACCTATTCAGTCCAATACACTGTACTTGCTGAGAACAGACGCAAGTGCTATTTGCACTGTGTATGGCAATGGGAGCGCAATAGTGACTTTCCTTACCAGAAAACAACTCTTGTTTGTAGGACCAGAAACTGCATGTGATTCAACTCCATTTAGGACTAGGAAACAAACGCTAGCTCGCCTTACAAGAAACACACTATGCTTTAGAGAAAAGAGCACTCTTCTACTCTACTGTGTTTCCTATAGTTCCCGAACAGTGAGCTTGCTCAGAACATAAGAACTGTGCTTTCTACACACACGGGCCATATCGAGTTCAACTCTGCTAGGGAAACTGACAAGAACATTAGCTCCTCTTCAGTCCGATACACAGTACTTGCAGGGAACAGACGCCAGTGCTCTTTGTCCTGTATAGGGCAATGGCAGCGCAATATTGACTCTTCTTACCAGAAAACAACTCTTGCTCGTAGGACCAGATACTGCATGGGATTCAACTCCTTTTAGGACTTGGAAACAAACGCTAGTTAGCCTTACAAGAAAAACACTCTGCTTTTCAGAAAAGAACACTCTTCTACTCTACTGTGTTTCCTATGGGGTCCAAACAGTGAGCTTGCTCAGAACAAAAGAACTATGCTTCCCACCCACACCGACCATATCTAGTTCAACTCTGCTTAGGAAACTGACAAGAACAGTAGCTCCTCTTCAGTCTGATACACTGTACTTGCTGGGAACAGACGCGAGTGCTATTTGCACTGTGTATGGCAATGGGAGCGCAATAGTGTCTTTCCTTACCAGAAAACAACTCTTGCTCATAAGACCAGAAACTGCATGTGATTCAACTCCATTTAGGACTGGGAAACAAACGCTAGCTCGCCTTACAAGAAACACACTTTGCTTTTGAGAAAAGAGCACAATTCTACTCTACTGTGTTTCCTATGGGGTCCGAAGAGTGAGCTTGCTCAGAAAAAAAGAACTGTGCTTCCTACACACATGGCCATATCTAGTTCAATTCTGCTTAGGAACCTGACAAGAACAGTAGATCCTCTTCAGTCCAATACACTGCACTTGCTTGGAACAGACGCCAGTGCTATTTGTCCTGAGTATGGCAATGGCAGCGCAATAGTGACTCTTCTTACCATAAAACAACTCTTGCTCATAGGACCAGAAACTGCATGTGGTTCAACTCCATTAAGGACTGGGAAACAAACGCTAGCTCGCCTTACAAAAAAACACACTCTGCTTTAGAGAAAAGAGCACTCTTCTACTCTATTGTGTTTCCTATAGGGCCAGAACAGTGAGCTTGCTCAGAACAAAAGAACTGTGCTTCCTACACACGGGCCATATCTAGTTCAACTCTGCTTAGGAAACTGACAAGAACAGTAGCTCCTCTTCAGTCCAATACATTGTACTTGCGGGGAACAGACGCGAGTGCTATTTGCACTGTGTATGGCTATTGGAGCACAATAGTGACTCGTCTTACCAGAAAACAACTCTTGCTCATAGGACAAAAAACTGCATGTGACTCAACTCCATTTAGGACTGGGAAACAAACACTAGCTCGTTTTACAAGAAACACACTCTGATTTAGAGAAAAAAGCACTCTTCTACTCTACTGTGTTTCCTAAGAGGTCTGAACAGTGAACTTGTTCAGAACAAAAGAACTGTGCTTGCTACACACACGGCCATATCTAGTTCAATTCTGCTTAGGAACCTGACAAGAACAGTAGATCCTCTTCAGTCCAATACACTGTACTTGCTGGGAACAGACGCCAGTGCTATTTGTCCTGTGTATGGCAATGGCAGCGCAATATTGAGTCTTCTTACCAGAAAACAACTCTTGCTTGTAGGACCAGAAACTGCATGGGATTCAACTCCATTTAAATTGTGAAACAAACGCTAGCTCTCCTTACAAGAAACACACTCTGCTTTTGAAAAAAGAGCACTCTTCTACTCTGCTGTGTTTCCTATGGGGTCCAAACTGTGAGCTTGCTCAGAACAAAAGAACTGTGCTTCCTACACACACGGCCATATCTAGTTCAACTCTGCTTAGGAAACTGACAAGAACAGTAGCTCCTATTCAGTCCAATACACTGTACTTGCTGGGAACAGACGCCAGTGTTATTTGTCCTGTGTAGGGCAATGGCAGCGCAATAATGACTCTTCTTACCAGAAAACAACTCTTGCTCGTAGGACCAGAAACTGCATGGGATTCAACTCCATTTAGGACTGGGAAACAAACGCTAGCTAGCCTTACAAGAAACACACTCTGCTTTTGAGAAAAGAGCACTCTTCTACTCTACTATTTTTCCTATGGGGTCCAAACAGTGAGCTTGCTCAGAACAAAAGAACTGTGCTTCCCACACACACTGACCATATCTAGGTCAACTCTGCTTAGGAAACTGACAAGAACAGTAGCTCCTCTTTAGTCTGATACACTGTACTTGCTGGGTACAGACGCGAGTGCTATTTGCACTGTGTATGGCAATGGGAGCGCAATAGTGACTTTCCTTACCAGAAAACAACTCTTGCTCGTAGGACCAGAAACTGCATGTGATTCGACTCCATTTAGGACTGGGAAAAAAACACTAGCTCGCCTTACAAGAAACACACTCTGATTTAGAGAAAAAAGCACTCTTCTACTCTACTGTGTTTCCTAAGAGGTCTGAACAGTGAACTTGTTCAGAACAAAAGAACTGTGCTTCCTACACACACTGCCATATCTAGTTCAATTCTGCTTAGGAACCTGACAAGAACAGTACATCCTCTTCAGTCCAATACACTGTACTTGCTGGGAACAGACGCCAGTGCTATTTGTCCTGTGTATGGCAATGGCAGGGCAATATTGACTCTTCTTACCAGAAAACAACTCTTGCTCGTAGGACCAGAAACTGCATTTGATTCAACTCCATTTAGGATTGTGAAACAAACGCTAGCTCTCCTTACAAGAAACACACTCTGCTTTTGAAAAAAGAGCACTCTTCTACTCTACTGTGTTTCCTATGGGGTCCAAACAGTGAGCTTGCTCAGAACAAAAGACTGTGCTTCCTACACACAAGGACCATATCTAGTTTAACTCTGCTTAGGAAACTGACAAGAACAGTAGCTCCTATTCAGTCCAATACACTGTACTTGCTGGGAACAGACGCGAGTGCTATTTGCACTGTGCATGGCAATGGGAGCACAATAGTGACTTTCCTTACCAGAAAACAACTCTTGCTCATAGGACCAGAAACTGCCTGTGATTGAACTCCATTTAGGACTAGGAAACAAACGCTAGCTCGCCTTATAAGAAACACACTCTGCTTTTGAGAAAAGAGCACTCTTCTACTCTACTGTTTTTTCTATAGGGCCAGAACAGTAAGCTTGCTCTGAACAAAAGAACTGTGCTTCCTACACACACGGGCCATATCTCCTTCCACTTTGCTCAGGAAGCTGACAAGAACAGGAGCTTCTCTTCAGTCCAATACACTGTACTTGCTGGGAAGAGACACGAGTGCTGTTTGCACTGTGTATGGCACTGGGAGCACAGTAGTGACTCTTCTTACCAGAAAAAAACTCTTGTTCGTAAGACCAGAAACTGCATGAGATTCAACTCCATTTCTGACTGGGAAACAAACCCTAGCTCGCCTTACAAGAAACACACTCTGCTTTTGAGAAAAGAGCACTCATCTACTGTATTGTGTTTTCTATAGGGCCAGAACAGTGAGCTTGCTCAATACAAAAACACTGTGCTTCCTACACACACGGGCCATATCTAGTTCAACTCTGCTTAGGAAACTGACAAGAACAGTAGCTTCTCTTCAGTCCAATACACTGTACTTGCTGGGAACAGAGGCGAATGCTATTTGCACTGTGTATGCAATGGGAGCACAACAGTGACTCTTCTTACCCGAAAACAACTCTTGCTCTTGGAATAGAAACAGCATGTGATTCCACTCCATTTCTGACTGGGAAACAAACACTAGCTCGCCTTCCAAGAAACACACTCTACTTTAGAGAAAAGAGCACTCTTCTGCTCTACTGTGTTTCCAATAGGGCCAGAACAGTGAGCTTGCTCAGAACATACCAACTGTGCTTCCTACACACACGGGCCATATCTAGTTCAACTCTGCTTAGGAAACTGACAAGAAAAGTAGCTCCTCTTCAGTCCAATACACTGTACTTGCTGAGAACAGACGGGAGTGCTATTTGCACTGTGTATGGCAATTGGAGCACAATAGTGACTCGTCTTACCAGAAAACAACTCTTGCTCGTAGGACAAAAAACTGCATGTGATTCAACTCCATTTAGGACTGGGAAACAAACGCTAGCTCGCTTTACAAGAATCACACTGTGCTTTAGAGAAAAGAGCACTCTTCTACTCTACTGTGTTTCCTATTTGGTCCAAACAGTGAGCTTGCTCATAACAAAAGAACTGTGCTTCCTACACACACGGACCATATGTAGTTCAACTCTGCTTAGGAAACTGACAAGAACAGTTGCTCCTCTTCAGTCCAATACACTGTACTTGCTGGAAACAGACGTGAGTGCTATTTGTACTGTGTATGGCAATGAGAGCGCAATAGTGACTTCCCTTACCAGAAAACAACTCTTGCTCTTAGGACCACAAACTGCATGTGATTCAACACCATTTATGACTGGGAAACAAACGCTAGCTCGCCTTACAAGAAACACACTCTACTTTTGAGAAAAAAAGCACTCTTCTACTCTACTGTGTTTCCTATGGGGACCGAACAGTGAGCTTGCTCAGAACAAAAAAACTGTGCTTCCTACACACACGGCCATATCTAGTTCAAGTCTGCTTAGGAACCTGACAAGAACAGTAGATCCTCTTCAATCCAATACACTGTACTTGCTGGGAACAGACGCCAGTGCTATTTGTCCTGTGTATGGCAATGGCAGCGCAACAGTGACTCTTCTTACCGGAAAACAACTCTTGATTGTAGGACCAGGAACTGCATGTGATTCAACTCCATTTAGGACTGGGAAACAAACGCTAGCTGTCCTTACAAGAAACACACTTTGCTTTAGAGAAAAGAGCATTCTTCTACTCTACTGTGTTTCCTATGGGATCCGAACAGTGAGCTTGCTCAGAACAAAAGAACTATGCCTCCTACACACACGGGCCATATCTAGTTCAATTCTGCTTAGGAACCTGACAAGAGCAGTAGATCTTCTTCAGTCCAATACACTGTACTTGCTGGGAACAGACGCCAGTGCTATTTGCACTGTGTATGGCAATGGCAGCGCAGTAGTGACTATTCTTACCATAAAACAACTCTTGCTCATAGGACCAGAAACTGCATGTGATTCCACTCCATTTAGGACTGGAAAACAAAAGCTAGCTCGCCTTACAAGAAACACACTCTGCTTTAGAGAAAAGAGCCCTCTTCTACTCTACTGTGTTTCCTATGGGGTCCAAACAGTGAGCTTGCTCAGAACAAAAGAACTGTGCTTCCTACACTCACGGGCCATATCTAGTTCAACTCTGCTAGGGAAACTGACAAGAACAGTATATCCTCTTCAGTCCAATACACTGTACTTGCTGCGAACAGACGCCAGTGCTTTTTGTCCTGTGTATGGCAATGGCAGCGCAATAGTGACTCTTCTTACAAGAAAACAACTCTTGCTCGTAGTACCAGAAACTGCATGGGATTCAACTCCATTTAGGACTGCGAAACAAACGCTAGCTCGCCTTACAAGAAACACACTGTGCTTTAGAGAAAAGAGCACTCTTCTACTCTACTGTGTTTCCTATGGGGTCCAAACAGTGAGCTTGCTCAGAACAAAAGAACTGTGCTTCCTACACACACGGACCATATCTAGTTCAACTCTGCTTAGGAAACTGACAAGAACAGTAGCACCTATTCAGTCCAATACACTGTACTTGCTGAGAACAGACACAAGTGCTATTTGCACTGTGTATGGCAATGGGAGCGCAATAGTGACTTTCCTTACCAGAAAACAACTCTTGTTCGTAGGACCAGAAACTGCATGTGATTCAACTCCATTTAGGACTAGGAAACAAACGCTAGCTCGCCTTACAAGAAACACACTATGCTTTAGAGAAAAGAGCACTCTTCTACTCTACTGTGTTTCCTATAGTTCCCGAACAGTGAGCTTGCTCAGAACATAAGAACTGTGCTTTCTACACACACGGGCCATATCGAGTTCAACTCTGCTAGGGAAACTGACAAGAACATTAGCTCCTCTTCAGTCCGATACACTGTACTTGCAGGGAACAGACGCCAGTGCTCTTTGTCCTGTATAGGGCAATGGCAGCGCAATATTGACTCTTCTTACCAGAAAACAACTCTTGCTCGTAGGACCAGATACTGCATGGGATTCAACTCCTTTTAGGACTTGGAAACAAACGCTAGTTAGCCTTACAAGAAAAACACTCTGCTTTTCAGAAAAGAACACTCTTCTACTCTACTGTGTTTCCTATGGGGTCCAAACAGTGAGCTTGCTCAGAACAAAAGAACTGTGCTTCCCACCCACACCGACCATATCTAGTTCAACTCTGCTTAGGAAACTGACAAGAACAGTAGCTCCTCTTCAGTCTGATACACTGTACTTGCTGGGAACAGACGCGAGTGCTATTTGAACTGTGTATGGCAATGGGAGCGCAATAGTGTCTTTCCTTACCAGAAAACAACTCTTGCTCATAAGACCAGAAACTGCATGTGATTCAACTCCATTTAGGACTGGGAAACAAACGCTAGCTCGCCTTACAAGAAACACACTTTGCTTTTGAGAAAAGAGCACAATTCTACTCTACTGTGTTTCCTATGGGGTCCGAAGAGTGAGCTTGCTCAGAACAAAAGAACTGTGCTTCCTACACACATGGCCATATCTAGTTCAATTCTGCTTAGGAACCTGACAAGAACAGTAGATCCTCTTCAGTCCAATACACTGTACTTGCTTGGAACAGACGCCAGTGCTATTTGTCCTGAGTATGGCAATGGCAGCGCAATAGTGACTCTTCTTACCATAAAACAACTCTTGCTCGTAGGACCAGAAACTGCATGTGGTTCAACTCCATTAAGGACTGGGAAACAAACACTAGCTCGCCTTACAAAAAAACACACTCTGCTTTAGAGAAAAGAGCACTCTTCTACTCTATTGTGTTTCCTATAGGGCCAGAACAGTGAGCTTGCTCAGAACAAAAGAACTGTGCTTCCTACATACACGGGCCATATCTAGTTCAACTCTGCTTAGGAAACTGACAAGAACAGTAGCTCCTCTTCAGTCCAATACATTGTACTTGCAGGGAACAGACGCGAGTGCTATTTGCACTGTATATGGCTATTGGAGCACAATAGTGACTCGTCTTACCAGAAAACAACTCTTGCTCATAGGACAAAAAACTGCATGTGACTCAACTCCATTTAGGACTGGGAAACAAACGCTAGCTCGCCTTACAAGAAACACACTCTGATTTAGAGAAAAAAGCACTCTTCTACTCTACTGTGTTTCCTAAGAGGTCTGAACAGTGAACTTGTTCAGAACAAAAGAACTGTGCTTCCTACACACACGGCCATATCTAGTTCAATTCTGCTTAGGAACCTGACAAGAACAGTAGATCCTCTTCAGTCCAATACACTGTACTTGCTGGGAACAGACGCCAGTGCTATTTGTCCTGTGTATGGCAATGGCAGCGCAATATTGAGTCTTCTTACCAGAAAACAACTCTTGCTTGTAGGACCAGAAACTGCATGTGATTCAACTACATTTAGGACTGGGAAACAAACACTAGCTCGCCTTACAAGAAACACACTCTGCTTTTGAGAAAAGAGCACCCTTCTACTCTACTGTGTTTCCTATAGGGCCAGAACAGTGAGCTTGATCAGAACAAAAGAACTGTGCTTCCTACACACACGGGCCATATCTAGTACAACTCCCCTTAGGAAACTGACAAGAACAGTAGCTTCTCTTCAGTCCAATACACTGTACTTGCTGAAAACAGACGCGAGTGCTATTTGCACTGTGTATAGCAATAGGAGCACAATAGTGACTCCTCTTACCAGAAAACAACTCTGGTTCCTAGGACCAGAAACTGCATGTGATTCAACGCCATTTAGGACTGGGAAACAAACGCGAGCTCGCCTTACAAGAAGCACACTCTGCTTTAGAGAAAAGAGCACTCTTCTACACTACTGTGTTTCCAATAGGGCCAGAACAGTGAGCTTGATCAGAACAAAAGAACTGTGCTTCCTTCACACGGGCCATATCTAGTTCAACTCTGCTTAGGAAACTGACAAGAACAGTAGCTCCTCTTCAGTCCTATACTCTGTACTTGCTGGGAAGAGACGCAAGTGCTATTTGCACTGTGTATGGCAATGGGAGCGCAATAGTGACTCCTCTTACCAGAAAACAACTCTGGTTCGTAGGACTAGAAACTGCATGTGATTCAACTCCATTTAGGACTGGGAAACAAACTCTAGCTAGCCTTACAAGAAACTCACTCTGCATTTGAGAAAAGAGCACTCTTCTACTCTACTGTGTTTCCTATAGGGCCAGAACAGTGAGATTGCTCAGAACAAAAGAAATGTGCTTTCTACACACACGGGCCATATATAGTTCAACTACGCTTACGAAACTGACAAGAACAGTAGCTTCTCTTCAGTCCAATACACTCTACTTGCTGGGAACAGACTCGAGTGCTATTTGTGCTGTGTATGGCAATGGGAGCACAATAGTGACTCTTCTTACCAGAAAACATCTCTTGCTCATAGGACCAGAAACTGCATGTGATTCAACTCCATTTAGGACTGGGAAAGAAACACTAGCTCGCCTTACAAAAAACACACTCTGCTTTTGAGAAAGGAGCACTCTTCTACTCTACTCTGTTTCCTAGAGGACCAGAACAGTGAGCTTGCTCAGAACAAAAGAACTGTGCTTTCTACACACACGGGCCATATATAGTTCAACTCCGCTTAGGAAACTGACAAGAACAGTAGCTTCTCTTGAGTCCAATACACTGTACTTGCTGGGAACAGACGCGAGTGCTATTTGCACTGTGCATGGCAATGGGAGCACAATAGTGACTCCTCTTACCAGAAAACAACTCTCGTTCATAGGACCAGAATCTGCATGTGATTCAACTCCATTTAGGACTGGGAAACAAACTCTAGCTCGCCTTACAAAAAACACACTCTGCTTTTGAGAAAAGAGCACTCTTCTACTCTACTGTGTTTCCTATAGAGCCAGAAAAGTGAGCTTGCTCAGAACAAAAGAACTGTGCTTCCTACATACACGGGCCATATCTATTTCAACTCCCCTTAGGAAACTGACAAGAACAGTAGCTTCTCTTCAGTCCAATACACTGTACTTGCTGGGAAGAGACGCGAGTGCTATTTACACTGTGTATGGCAATGGGAGCGCAATAGTGACTCTTCTTACCAGAAAACAACTCTTGCTCTTAGGACCAGAAACTGCATGTGATTCAACTCCATTTAGGACTGGGAAACAAACTCTAGCTCGCCTTACTAGAAACACACTCTGCTTTTGAGAAAAGAGCACTCTTCTACTCTAGTGTGTTTCTTATAGGGCCAGAACAGTGAGCTTGCTCAGAACAAAAGAACTGTGCTTCCTACACACACGGGCCATATCTAGTTCAACTCCCCTTAGGAAACTGACAAGAACAGTAGCTTCTCTTCAGTCCAATACACTGTACTTGCTGGGAACAGACGCGAGTGCTGTTTGCACTGTGTATGGCAGTGGGAGCACAATAGTGACTCTTATTACCAGAAAACAACTCTTCCTCGTAGGACCAGAAACTGCAAGTGATTCAACTCCATTTAGGACTGGGAAACAAACACTAGCTTGCCTTACAAGAAACACACTCTGCTTTTGAGAAAAGAGCACTCTTCTACTGTACTGTGTTTCCTACAAGGCCAGAACAGTGAGCTTGCTCAGAACAAAAGAACTGTGCTTCCTACACACACGGGCCATATCTAGTTCAACTCCGCTTACGAATCTGACAAGAACAGTAGCCTCTCTTCAGTCAAATACACTGTACTTGCTGGGAACAGACGCCAGTGCTATTTGCTCTGTGTATGGCAATGGGAGCACAATGGTGACTCTTATTACCAGAAAACAACTCTTGCTCGTAGGACCAAAAACTGCATGTGACTCAACTCCGTTTAGGACTGGGAAACAAACGCGAGCTCGCCTTACAAGAAACACACTCTACTTTAGAGAAAAGAGCACTCTTCTACTCTACTGTGTTTCCTATAGGGCCATAAGAATGAGCTTGCTCAGAACATAAGAACTGTGCTTCCTACACACAGGGACCATATCTAGTTCAACTCTGCTTAGGAAACTGACAAGAACAGTAGCTCCTCTTCAGTCCGATACACTGTACTAGCTGGGAACACACGCGAGTGCTATTTGCACTGTGTGTGGCAGTGGGAGCGCAATAGTGACATTCCTTACCAGAAAACAACTCTTGCTCGTAGGACCAGAAACTGCATTTGATTCAACTCCATTTAGGACTAGGAAACAAATGCGAGCTCGCATTACAAGAAACACACTCTGCTTTAGAGAAAAGAGCACTCTTCTACACTACGGTGTTTCCTATAGGGCCAGAACAGTGAGCTTGATCAGAACAAAAGAACTGTGCTTCCTTCACACGGGCCATATCTAGTTCAACTCTGCTTAGGAAACTGACAAGAACAGTAGATCCTCTTCAGTCCAATACACTGTACTTGCTGGAAATGATGCAAGTGCTATTTGCACTGTATATGGCAATGGGAGTGCATTAGTGACTCTTATTACCAGAAAAAAACTTTTGATCGTAGGACCAAAAACTGCATGTGTCTCAACTCCATTTAGGACTGGGAAACAAACGCTAGCTCGCCTTACAAGAAAAACACTCTGCTTTTGAGATAAGAGCACTCTTCTACTGTACTGTGTTTCCTCTAGGGCCAGAAGAGTGAGCTTGATCAGAACAAAAGAACTGTGCTTCCTTCACACGGGCCATATCTAGTTCAACTCCCCTTAGGAAACTGACAAGAACAGTAGCTTCTCTTCAGTCCAATACACTGTACTTGCTGGGAACAGACGCCAGTGCTATTTGCACTGTGTATGGCAATGGGAGCACAATAGTGACTTTCTTACCAGAAAACAACTCTTGCTCGTAGGACCAGAAACTGCATGTGATTCAACTCCATTTAGGACTGGGAAACAAACACTAGCTCGCCTTACAAGAAACACACTCTTCTTTTGAGAAAAGAGCACTCTTCTACTGTACTGTGTTTCCTATAGAGCCAGAAAAGTGAGCTTGCTCAGAACAAAAGAACTGTGCTTCCTACATACACGGGCCATATCTAGTTCAACTCCCCTTAGGAAACTGACAAGAACAGTAGCTTCTCTTCAGTCCAATACACTGTACTTGCTGAAAACAGACGCGAGTGCTATTTGCACTGTGTATAGCAATAGGAGCACAATAGTGACTCCTCTTACCAGAAAACAACTCTGGTTCCTAGGACCAGAAACTGCATGTGATTCAACTCCATTTAGGACTGGGAAACAAACGCGAGCTCGCCTTACAAGAAACACACTCTGCTTTAGAGAAAAGAGCACTCTTCTACACTACTGTGTTTCCTGTAGGGCCAGAACAGTGAGCTTGATCAGAACAAAAGAACTGTGCTTCCTTCACACGGGCCATATCTAGTTCAACTCTGCTTAGGAAACTGACAAGAACAGTAGATCCTCTTCAATCCAATACACTGTACTTGCTGGGAAATGATGCAAGTGCTATTTGCACTGTATATGGCAATGGGAGTGCATTAGTGACTCTTATTACGAGAAAAAAACTCTTGCTCGTAGGACCAAAAATTGCATGTGTCTCAACTCCATTTAGGACTGGGAAACAAACGCTAGCTCGCCTTACAAGAAAAACACTCTGCTTTTGAGAAAAGAGCACTCTTCTACTCTACTGTGTTTCCTCTAGGGCCAGAACAGTGAGCTTGATCAGAACAAAAGAACTGTGCTTCCTTCACACGGGCCATATCTAGTTCAACTCTGCTTAGGAAACTGACAAGAACAGTAGCTCCTCTTCAGTCCCATACTCTGTACTTGCTGGGAAGAGACGCAAGTGCTATTTGCACTGTGTATGGCAATGGGAGCGCAATAGTGACTCCTCTTACCAGAAAACAACTCTGGTTCGTAGGACTAGAAACTGCATGTGATTCTACTCCATTTAGGACTGGGAAACAAACTCTAGCTAGCCTTACAAGAAACACACTCTGCATTTGAGAAAAGAGCACTCTTCTACTCTACTGTGTTTCCTATAGGGCCAGAACAGTGAGATTGCTCAGAACAAAAGAAATGTGCTTTCTACACACACGGGCCATATATAGTTCAACTACGCTTACGAAACTGACAAGAACAGTAGCTTCTCTTCAGTCCAATACACTCAACTTGCTGGGAACAGACACGAGTGCTATTTGTGCTGTGTATGGCAATGGGAGCACAATAGTGACTCTTCTTACCAGAAAACATCTCTTGCTCATAGGACCAGAAACTGCATGTGATTCAACTCCATTTAGGACTGGGAAAGAAACACTAGCTCGCCTTACAAAAACACACTCTGCTTTTGAGAAAGGAGCACTCTTCTACTCTACTCTGTTTCCTAGAGGACCAGAACAGTGAGCTTGCTCAGAACAAAGAACTGTGCTTTCTACACACACGGGCCATATCTAGTTCAACTCCGCTTAGGAAACTGACAAGAACAGTAGCTTCTCTTGAGTCCAATACACTGTACTTGCTGGGAACAGACGCCAGTGCTATTTGCACTGTGCATGGCAATGGGAGCACAATAGTGACTCCTCTTACCAGAAAACAACTCTCGTTCATAGGACCAGAATCTGCATGTGATTCAACTCCATTTAGGACTGGGAAACAAACTCTAGCTCGCCTTACAAAAAACACACTCTGCTTTTGAGAAAAGAGCACTCTTCTACTCTACTGTGTTTCCTATAAGAGCCAGAAAAGTGAGCTTGCTCAGAACAAAAGAACTGTGCTTCCTACATACACGGGCCATATCTATTTCAACTCCCCTTAGGAAACTGACAAGAACAGTAGCTTCTCTTCAGTCCAATACACTGTACTTGCTGGGAAGAGACGCGAGTGCTATTTACACTGTGTATGGCAATGGGAGCGCAATAGTGACTCTTCTTACCAGAAAACAACTCTTGCTCTTAGGACCAGAAACTGCATGTGATTCAACTCCATTTAGGACTGGGAAACAAACTCTAGCTCGCCTTACAAGAAACACACTCTGCTTTTGAGAAAAGAGCACTCTTCTACTCTACTGTGTTTCTTATAGGGCCAGAACAGTGAGCTTGCTCAGAACAAAAGAACTGTGCTTCCTACACACACGGGCCATATCTAGTTCAACTCCCCTTAGGAAACTGACAAGAACAGTAGCTTCTCTTCAGTCCAATACACTGTACTTGCTGGGAACAGACGCGAGTGCTGTTTGCACTGTGTATGGCAGTGGGAGCGCAATAGTGACTCTTATTACCAGAAAACAACTCTTCCTCGTAGGACCAGAAACTGCAAGTGATTCAACTCCATTTAGGACTGGGAAACAAACACTAGCTCGCCTTACAAGAAACACACTCTGCTTTTGAGAAAAGAGCACTCTTCTACTGTACTGTGTTTCCTACAAGGCCAGAACAGTGAGCTTGCTCAGAACAAAAGAACTGTGCTTCCTACACACACAGGCCATTTCTAGTTCAACTCCGCTTACGAATCTGACAAGAACAGTAGCCTCTCTTCAGTCAAATACACTGTACTTGCTGGGAACAGACGCCAGTGCTATTTGCTCTGTGTATGGCAATGGGAGCGCAATGGTGACTCTTATTACCAGAAAACAACTCTTGCTCGTAGGACCAAAAACTGCATGTGACTCAACTCCGTTTAGGACTGGGAAACAAACGCGAGCTCGCCTTACAAGAAACACACTCTACTTTAGAGAAAAGAGCACTCTTCTACTCTACTGTGTTTCTTATAGGGCCATAAGAATGAGCTTGCTCAGAACATAAGAACTGTGCTTCCTACACACAGGGACCATATCTAGTTCAACTCTGCTTAGGAAACTGACAAGAACAGTAGCTCCTCTTCAGTCCGATACACTGTACTAGCTGGGAACACACGCGAGTGCTATTTGCACTGTGTGTGGCAGTGGGAGCGCAATAGTGACATTCCTTACCAGAAAACAACTCTTGCTCGTAGGACCAGAAACTGCATTTGATTCAACTCCATTTAGGACTGGGAAACAAATGCGAGCTCGCCTTACAAGAAACACACTCTGCTTTAGAGAAAAGAGCACTCTTCTACACTACGGTGTTTCCTATAGGGCCAGAACAGTGAGCTTGATCAGAAGAAAAGAACTGTGCTTCCTTCACACGGGCCATATCTAGTTCAACTCTGCTTAGGAAACTGACAAGAACAGTAGATCCTCTTCAGTCCAATACACTGTACTTGCTGGAAATGATGCAAGTGCTATTTGCACTGTATATGGCAATGGGAGTGCATTAGTGACTCTTATTACCAGAAAAAAACTTTTGATCGTAGGACCAAAAACTGCATGTGTCTCAACTCCATTTAGGACTGGGAAACAAACGCTAGCTCGCCTTACAAGAAAAACACTCTGCTTTTGAGAAAAGAGCACTCTTCTACTCTACTGTGTTTCCTCTAGGGCCAGAAGAGTGAGCTTGATCAGAACAAAAGAACTGTGCTTCCTTCACACGGGCCATATCTAGTTCAACTCCCCTTAGGAAACTGACAAGAACAGTAGCTTCTCTTCAGTCCAATACACTGTACTTGCTGGGAACAGACGCCAGTGCTATTTGCACTGTGTATGGCAATGGGAGCACAATAGTGACTCTTCTTACCAGAAAACAACTCTTGCTCGTAGGACCAGAAACTGCATGTGATTCAACTCCATTTAGGACTGGGAAACAAACTCTAGCTCGCCTTACAAGAAACACACTCTTCTTTTGAGAAAAGAGCACTCTTCTACTGTACTGTGTTTCCTATAGAGCCAGAAAAGTGAGCTTGCTCAGAACAAAAGAACTGTGCTTCCTACATACACGGGCCATATCTAGTTCAACTCCCCTTAGGAAACTGACAAGAACAGTAGCTTCTCTTCAGTCCAATACACTGTACTTGCTGGGAACAGACGCGAGTGCTATTTACACTGTGTATGGCAATGGGAGCGCAATGGTGACTCTTCTTACCAGAAAACAACTCTTGCTCTTAGGACCAGAAACTGCATGTGATTCAACTACATTTAGGACTGGAAACAAACTCTAGCTCGCCTTACAAGAAACACACTCTGCTTTTGAGAAAAGAGCACCCTTCTACTCTACTGTGTTTCCTATAGGGCCAGAACAGTGAGCTTGATCAGAACAAAAGAACTGTGCTTCCTACACACACGGGCCATATCTAGTTCAACTCCCCTTAGGAAACTGACAAGAACAGTAGCTTCTCTTCAGTCCAATACACTGTACTTGCTGAAAACAGACGCGAGTGCTATTTGCACTGTGTATAGCAATAGGAGCACAATAGTGACTCTCTTACCAGAAAACAACTCTGGTTCCTAGGACCAGAAACTGCATGTGATTCAACTCCATTTAGGACTGGGAAACAAACGCGAGCTCGCCTTACAAGAAACACACTCTGCTTTAGAGAAAAGAGCACTCTTCTACACTACTGTGTTTCCTATAGGGCCAGAACAGTGAGCTTGATCAGAACAAAAGAACTGTGCTTCCTTCACACGGGCCATATCTAGTTCAACTCTGCTTAGGAAACTGACAAGAACAGTAGATCCCTCTTCAATCCAATACACTGTACTTGCTGGGAAATGATGCAAGTGCTATTTGCACTGTATATGGCAATGGGAGTGCATTAGTGACTCTATTACGAGAAAAAAAACTCTGCTCGTAGGACCAAAAATTGCATTTGTCTCAACTCCATTTAGGACTGGGAAACAAACGCTAGCTCGCCTTACAAGAAAAACACTCTGCTTTTGAGAAAAGAGCACTCTTCTACTCTACTGTGTTTCCTCTAGGGCCAGAACAGTGAGCTTGATCAGAACAAAAGAACTGTGCTTCCTTCACACGGGCCATATCTAGTTCAACTCTGCTTAGGAAACTGACAAGAACAGTAGCTCCTCTTCAGTCCCATACTCTGTACTTGCTGGGAAGAGACGCAAGTGCTATTTGCACTGTGTATGGCAATGGGAGCGCAATAGTGACTCCTCTTACCAGAAAACAACTCTGGTTCGTAGGACTAGAAACTGCATGTGATTCAACTCCATTTAGGACTGGGAAACAAACTCTAGCTAGCCTTACAAGAAACACACTCTGCATTTGAGAAAAGAGCACTCCTTCTACTCTACTGTGTTTCCTATAGGGCCAGAACCGTGAGATTGCTCAGAAACAAAAGAAAGGTGCTTTCTACACACACGGGCCATATATAGTTCAACTACGCTTACGAAACTGACAAGAACAGTAGCTTCTCTTCAGTCCAATACACTCAACTTGCTGGGAACAGACACGAGTGCTATTTGTGCTGTGTATGGCAATGGGAGCACAATAGTGACTCTTCTTACCAGAAAACATCTCTTGCTCATAGGGACCAGAAACTGCATGTGATTCAACTCCATTTAGGACTGGGAAAGAAACACTAGCTCGCCTTACAAAAACACACTCTGCTTTTGAGAAAGAGCACTCTTCTACTCTACTCTGTTTCCTAGAGGACCAGAACAGTGAGCTTGCTCAGAACAAAAGAACTGTGCTTTCTACACACACGGGCCATATCTAGTTCAACTCCGCTTAGGAAACTGACAAGAACAGTAGCTTCTCTTGAGTCCAATACACTGTACTTGCTGGGAACAGACGCGAGTGCTATTTGCACTGTGCATGGCAATGGGAGCACAATAGTGACTCCTCTTACCAGAAAACAACTCTCGTTCATAGGACCAGAATCTGCATGTGATTCAACTCCATTTAGGACTGGGAAACATACTCTAGCTCGCCTTACAAAAAACACACTCTGCTTTTGAGAAAAGAGCACTCTTCTACTCTACTGTGTTTCCTATAGAGCCAGAAAAGTGAGCTTGCTCAGAACAAAAGAACTGTGCTTCCTACATACACGGGCCATATCTAGGTTCAACTCCCTTAGGAAAACTGACAAGAACAGTAGCTTCTCTTCAGTCCAATACACTGTACTTGCTGGGAACAGACGCGAGTGCTATTTACACTGTGTATGGCAATGGGAGCGCAATAGTGACTCTTCTTACCAGAAAACAACTCTTGCTCTTAGGACCAGAACTGCATGTGATTCAACTCCATTTAGGACTGGGAAACAAACTCTAGCTCGCCTTACAAGAAACACACTCTGCTTTTGAGAAAAGAGCACTCTTCTACTCTACTGTGTTTCTTATAGGGCCAGAACAGTGAGCTTGCTCAGAACAAAAGAACTGTGCTTCCTACACACACGGGCCATATCTAGTTCAACTCCCCTTAGGAAACTGACAAGAACAGTAGCTTCTCTTCAGTCCAATACACTGTACTTGCTGGAACAGACGCGAGTGCTGTTTGCACTGTGTATGGCAGTGGGAGCGCAATAGTGACTCTTATTACCAGAAAACAACTCTTCCTCGTAGGACCAGAAACTGCAAGTGATTCAACTCCATTTAGGACTGGAAACAAACACTAGCTCGCCTTACAAGAAACACACTCTGCTTTTGAGAAAAGAGCACTCTTCTACTGTACTGTGTTTCCTACAAGGCCAGAACAGTGAGCTTGCTCAGAACAAAAGAACTGTGCTTCCTACACACACGGGCCATATCTAGTTCAACTCCGCTTACGAATCTGACAAGAAGAGTAGCCACTCTTCAGTCAAATACACTGTACTTGCTGGGAACAGACGCAGTGCTATTTGCTCTGTGTATGGCAATGGGAGCGCAATGGTGACTCTTATTACCAGAAAACAACTCTTGCTCGTAGGACCAAAAACTGCATGTGACTCAACTCCGTTTAGGACTGGGAAACAAACGCGAGCTCGCCTTACAAGAAACACACTCTACTTTAGAGAAAAGAGCACTCTTCTACTCTACTGTGTTTCTTATAGGGCCATAAGAATGAGCTTGCTCAGAACATAAGAACTGTGCTTCCTACACACAGGGACCATATCTAGTTCAACTCTGCTTAGGAAACTGACAAGAACAGTAGCTCCTCTTCAGTCCGATACACTGTACTAGCTGGGAACACATGCGAGTGCTATTTGCACAGTGTGTGGCAGTGGGAGCGCAATAGTGACATTCCTTACCAGAAAACAACTCTTGCTCGTAGGACCAGAAACTGCATTTGATTCAACTCCATTTAGGACTGGGAAACAAATGCGAGCTCGCCTTACAAGAAACACACTCTGCTTTAGAGAAAAGAGCACTCTTCTACACTACGGTGTTTCCTATAGGGCCAGAACAGTGAGCTTGATCAGAACAAAAGAACTGTGCTTCCTTCACACGGGCCATATCTAGTTCAACTCTGCTTAGGAAACTGACAAGAACAGTAGATCCTCTTCAGGCCAATACACTGTCATTGCTGGAAATGATGCAAGTGCTATTTGCACTGTATATGGCAATGGGAGTGCATTAGTGACTCTTATTACCAGAAAAAAACTTTTGATCGTAGGACCAAAAACTGCATGTGTCTCAACTCCATTTAGGACTGGGAAACAAACGCTAGCTCGCCTTACAAGAAAAACACTCTGCTTTTGAGAAAAGAGCACTCTTCTACTCTACTGTGTTTCCTCTAGGGCCAGAAGAGTGAGCTTGATCAGAACAAAAGAACTGTGCTTCCTTCACACGGGCCATATCTAGTTCAACTCCCCTTAGGAAACTGACAAGAACAGTAGCTTCTCTTCAGTCCAATACACTGTACTTGCTGGGAACAGACGCCAGTGCTATTTGCACTGTGTATGGCAATGGGAGCACAATAGTGACTCTTCTTACCAGAAAACAACTCTTGCTCGTAGGACCAGAAACTGCATGTGATTCAACTCCATTTAGGACTGGGAAACAAACTCTAGCTTGCCTTACAAGAAACACACTCTTCTTTTGAGAAAAGAGCACTCTTCTACTGTACTGTGTTTCCTATAGAGCCAGAAAAGTGAGCTTGCTCAGAACAAAAGAACTGTGCTTCCTACATACACGGGCCATATCTAGTTCAACTCCCCTTAGGAAACTGACAAGAACAGTAGCTTCTCTTCAGTCCAATACACTGTACTTGCTGGAACAGACGCGAGTGCTATTTACACTGTGTATGGCAATGGGAGCGCAATAGTGACTCTTCTTACCAGAAAACAACTCTTGCTCTTAGGACCAGAAACTGCATGTGATTCAACTACATTAGGACTGGGAAACAAACTCTAGCTCGCGTTACAAAAAACACACTCTGCTTTTGAGAAAAGAGCACCCTTCTACTCTACTGTGTTTCCTATAGGGCCAGAACAGTGAGCTTGATCAGAACAAAAGAACTGTGCTTCCTACACACACGGGCCATATCTAGTTCAACTCCCCTTAGGAAACTGACAAGAACAGTAGCTTCTCTTCAGTCCAATACACTGTACTTGCTGAAAACAGACGCGAGTGCTATTTGCACTGTGTATAGCAATAGGAGCACAATAGTGACTCCTCTTACCAGAAAACAACTCTGGTTCCTAGGACCTGCATGTGATTCAACTCCATTTAGGACTGGGAAACAAACGCGAGCTCGCCTTACAAGAAACACACTCTGCTTTAGAGAAAAGAGCACTCTTCTACACTACTGTGTTTCCTATAGGGCCAGAACAGTGAGCTTGATCAGAACAAAAGAACTGTGCTTCCTTCACACGGGCCATATCTAGTTCAACTCTGCTTAGGAAACTGACAAGAACAGTAGATCCTCTTCAATCCAATACACTGTACTTGCTGGGAAATGATGCAAGTGCTATTTGCACTGTATATGGCAATGGGAGTGCATTAGTGACTCTTATTACGAGAAAAAAACTCTTGCTCGTAGGACCAAAAATTGCATGTGTCTCAACTCCATTTAGGACTGGGAAACAAACGCTAGCTCGCCTTACAAGAAAAACACTCTGCTTTTGAGAAAAGAGCACTCTTCTACTCTACTGTGTTTCCTATAGGGCCAGAACCGTGAGATTGCTCAGAACAAAAGAAATGTGCTTTCTACACACACGGGCCATATATAGTTCAACTACGCTTACGAAACTGACAAGAACAGTAGCTTCTCTTCAGTCCAATACACTCAACTTGCTGGGAACAGACACGAGTGCTATTTGTGCTGTGTATGGCAATGGGAGCACAATAGTGACTCTTCTTACCAGAAAACATCTCTTGCTCATAGGACCAGAAACTGCATGTGATTCAACTCCATTTAGGACTGGGAAAGAAACACTAGCTCGCCTTACAAAAAACACACTCTGCTTTTGAGAAAGGAGCACTCTTCTACTCTACTCTGTTTCCTAAAGGACCAGAACAGTGAGCTTGCTCAGAACAAAAGAACTGTGCTTTCTACACACACGGGCCATATCTAGTTCAACTCCGCTTAGGAAACTGACAAGAACAGTAGCTTCTCTTGAGTCCAATACACTGTACTTGCTGGGAACAGACGCGAGTGCTATTTGCACTGTGCATGGCAATGGGAGCACAATAGTGACTCCTCTTACCAGAAAACAACTCTCGTTCATAGGACCAGAATCTGCATGTGATTCAACTCCATTTAGGACTGGGAAACAAACTCTAGCTCGCCTTACAAAAAACACACTCTGCTTTTGAGAAAAGAGCACTCTTCTACTCTACTGTGTTTCCTATAGAGCCAGAAAAGTGAGCTTGCTCAGAACAAAAGAACTGTGCTTCCTACATACACGGGCCATATCTAGTTCAACTCCCCTTAGGAAACTGACAAGAACAGTAGCTTCTCTTCAGTCCAATACACTGTACTTGCTGGGAACAGACGCGAGTGCTATTTACACTGTGTATGGCAATGGGAGCGCAATAGTGACTCTTCTTACCAGAAAACAACTCTTGCTCTTAGGACCAGAAACTGCATGTGATTCAACTCCATTTAGGACTGGGAAACAAACTCTAGCTCACCTTACAAGAAACACACTCTGCTTTTGAGAAAAGAGCACTCTTCTACTCTACTGTGTTTCTTATAGGGCCAGAACAGTGAGCTTGCTCAGAACAAAAGAACTGTGCTTCCTACACACACGGGCCATATCTAGTTCAACTCCCCTTAGGAAACTGACAAGAACAGTAGCTTCTCTTCAGTCCAATACACTGTACTTGCTGGGAACAGAAGCGAGTGCTGTTTGCACTGTGTATGGCAGTGGGAGCGCAATAGTGACTCTTATTACCAGAAAACAACTCTTCCTCGTAGGACCAGAAACTGCAAGTGATTCAACTCCATTTAGGACTGGGAAACAAACACTAGCTCGCCTTACAAGAAACACACTCTGCTTTTGAGAAAAGAGCACTCTTCTACTGTACTGTGTTTCCTACAAGGCCAGAACAGTGAGCTTGCTCAGAACAAAAGAACTGTGCTTCCTTCACACGGGCCATATCTAGTTCAACTCCCCTTAGGAAACTGACAAGAACAGTAGCTTCTCTTCAGTCCAATACACTGTACTTGCTGGGAACAGACGCCAGTGCTATTTGCACTGTGTATGGCAATGGGAGCACAATAGTGACTCTTCTTACCAGAAAACAACTCTTGCTCGTAGGACCAGAAACTGCATGTGATTCAACTCCATTTAGGACTGGGAAACAAACACTAGCTCGCCTTACAAGAAACACACTCTTCTTTTGAGAAAAGAGCACTCTTCTACTGTACTGTGTTTCCTACAAGGGCAGAACAGTGAGCTTGCTCAGAACAAAAGAACTGTGCTTCCTACACACACAGGCCATATCTAGTTCAACTCCGCTTACGAAACTGACAAGAACAGTAGCTTCTCTTCAGTCCAATACACTGTACTTGCTGGGAACAGACGCCAGTGCTATTTGCTCTGTGTATGGCAATGGGAGCGCAATGGTGACTCTTCTTACCAGAAAACAACTCTTGCTCGTAGGACCAGAAACTGCATGTGATTCAACTCCATTTAGGACTGGGAAACAAACTCTAGCTCGCCTTACAAGAAACACACTCTGCTTTTGAGAAAAGAGCACTCTTCTACTCTACTGTGTTTCCTATAGGGCCAGAACAGTGAGCTTGCTCAGAACAAAAGAACTGTGCTTCCTACACACAAGGGCCATATCTAGTTCAACTCTGCTTAGGAAACTGACAAGAACAGTAGCTCCTATTCAGTCCAATACACTGTAATTGCTGGGAACAGACACGAGTGCTATTTGCACTGTGTATGGCAATTGGAGCGCAATAGTGACTCTTCTTACCAGAAAACAACTCTTGCTTGTAGGACCAAAAACTGCATGTGACTCAACTCCATTTAGGACTGGGAAACAAACTCGAGCTCGCCTTACAAAGAACACACTCTGCATTTGAGAAAAGAGCACTCTTCTACTCTACTGTGTTTCCTATAGGGCCAGAAGAGTGAGCTTGCTCAGAACATAAGAACTGTGCTTCCTACACACACGGACCATATCTAGTTCAACTCTGCTTAGGAAACTGACAAGAACAGTAGCTCCTCTTCAGTCCGATACACTGTACTAGCTGGGAACACACGCGAGTTCTATTTGCACTGTGTATGGCAATGGGAGCACAATAGTGACTTTCCTTACAAGAAAACAACTCCTGCTCGTAGGACCAGAAACTGCATTTGATTCAACTCCATTTAGGACTGGGAAACAAACGCGAGCTCGCCTTACCAGAAACACACTCTGCTTTAGAGAAAAGAGCACTCTTCTACACTACTGTGTTTCCTATAGGGCCAGAACAGTGAGCTTGATCAGAACAAAAGAACTGTGCTTCCTTCACACGGGCCATATCTAGTTCAACTCTGCTTAGGAAACTGACAAGAACAGTAGATCCTCTTCAGTCCAATACACTGTATTTGCTGGGAAATGATGCAAGTGCTATTTGCACTGTATATGGCAATGGGAGTGCATTAGTGACTCTTATTACCAGAAAAAAACTCTTGCTCGTAGGACCAAAAACTGCATGTGTCTCAACTCCATTTAGGTCTGGGAAACAAACGCTAGCTCGCGTTACAAGAAAAACACTCTGATTTTGAGAAAAGAGCACTCTTCTACTCTACTGTGTTTCCTACAGGGCCAGAACAGTGAGATTGCTCAGAACAAAAGAACTGTGCTTCCGACACACACGGGCCATGTCTAGTTCAACTCCCCTTAGGAAACTGACAAGAACAGTAGCTTCTCTTCATTCCAATACACTGTACTTGCTGGTAACAGACGCGAGTGCTATTTGCACTGTGTATGGCAATGGGAGCACAATAGTGGCTCCTCTTACCAGAAAACAACTCTGGTTCGTAGGACCAGAAACTGCATGTGATTCAACTCCATTTAGGACTGGGAAACAAGTCTAGCTTGCCTTACAAGAAACACACTCTGCTTTTGAGAAAAGAGCACTCTTCTACTCTACAGTGTTTCCTATAGGGCCAGAACAGTGAGATTGCTCAGAACAAAAGAACTGTGCTTCCTTCACACGGGCTATATCTAGTTCAACTCTGCTTAGGAAACTGAAAAGAACAGTAGCTCCTCTTCAGTCCGATACACTGTACTTGCTGGGAACGGACCGAGTGCTATTTGCACTATGTATGGCAATGGGAGCACAATAGTGACTTTCCTTACCAGAAAACAACTCTTGCTCGTAGGACCAGAAACTGCATGTGATTCAACTCCATTTAGGACTGGAAAACAAACGCTAGCTTGCCTTACAAGAAACACACTCTGCTTTTGAGAAAAGAGCACTCTTCTACATTACTGTGTTTCCAATGGGGTCCAAACAGTGAGCTTGCTCAGAACAAAAGAACTGTGATTCCTACACACATGGACCATATCTACTTCAACTCTGCTGAGGAAACTGACAAGAACAGTAGTTCCTATTCAGTCCAATACACTGTACTTGAAGGGAACAGACGCGAGTGCTATTTGCATTGTGTATGGCATTTGGAGCGCAATAGTGACCCTTCTTACCAGAAAACAACTCTTGCTCGTAGGACCAAAAACTGCATGTGACTCAACTCCATTTAGGACTGGGAAACAAACTCGAGCTCACCTTACAAGAAAAACACTCTGCTTTAGAGAAAAGAGCACTCTTCTACTCTACTGTGTTTCCTATGGGGTCCAAACAGTGAGCTGGCTCAGAACAAAAGAACTGTTCTTCCTACACACACGGGCCATATCTCGTTCAATTCTGCTTGGGAAACTGACAAGAACAGTAGCTCCTCTTCAGTCTGATACACTGTACTTGCTGGGAACAGACGCGAGTGATATTTGCGCTGTGTATAGCATTTGGAGCACAATAGTGACTCTTCTTACCAGAAAACAACTCTTGCTCGTAGGACCAGAAACTGCATGGGATTCAACTCCATTTAGGACTGGGAAACAAATGCTAGCTTGCATTACAAGAAACACACTCTGTTTTTGAGAAAAGAGCACTCTTCTACTTTACTGTGTTTCCTATGGATTCCGAACAGTGAGCTTGCTCAGAACAAAAGAACTGTGCTTCCTACACACACGTGCCATATCTAGTTCAACTCTGCTTAGGAATCTGACAAGAACAGTAGCTCCTCTTCAGTCCAGTACACTGTACTTGCTGGGAAGAGACTCAGTGCTATTTGCACTGTGTATGGCAAAGGGACCGCATTATTGTCTCTTTGTACCAGAAAACAACTCTTGCTCGTAGGACCAAAAACTGCATGTGATTCAACTCCATTTAGGACTGGTAAACAAACGCTAGTTCGCCTTACAAGAAAAACACTCTGCTTTTGAGAAAAGAGCACTCTTCTACTCTACTGTGTTTCCTATAGGGCCAGAACAGTGAGTTGGCTCAGAACAAAAGAACTGGGCTTCCTACACACACCGGCCATATCTAGTTCAACTCTGCTTGGGAAACTGACAAGAACAGTAGATCCTCTTCAGTCCAATACACTGTACATGCTGGGAACATACGCCAGTGCTATTTGCCCTGTGTATGAAAATGGGAGCGCAATACTGACTCTTCTTACCAGGAAAAAACTCTTGCTCGAAGGACCAGAAACTGCATGGTATTCAAATCAATTTAGGACTGGGAATCAAACGCTAGCTCGCCTTACAAGAAACACACTCTACTTTTGAGAAAAGAGCACTAATCTACTCTACCGTGTTTCCTATGTGGTCCGAACAGTGAGCTTGCTCAAAACAAAAAAACTGTGCTTCCTTCACACACGGCCATATCTAGTTCAATTCTGCTTATGAACCTGACATGAACAGTATATCCTCTTCAGTCCAATACAGTGTACTTGCTGGGAACAGACAACAGTGCTATTTGTCCTGTGTATCGCAATGGCAGCACAATAGTGGCTCTTCTTACCAAAAAACAACTCTTGCTCGTAGGACCAAAAACTGCATGTGACTCAACTCCATTTAAGACTGGGAAACAAACGCGAGCTCACCTTACAAGAAATACACTCTGCTTTTGAAAAAAGAGCACTCTTCTACTCTACTGTGTTTCCTATGGGGTCCGAACAGTGAGCTTGCTCAGAACAAAAGAACTGTGCTTCCTACACACACGGACCATATCTAGTTCAACTCCGCTTAGAAAACTGACAAGAACAGTAGCTCCTATTCAGTCCAATACACTGTACTTGCTGGGAACAGACGCGAGTGCTAATTGCACTGTGTATGGCAATGGGAGCGCAATAGTAACTTTCCTTAACAGAAAACAACTCTTGCTCGTAGGACAGGAAACTGCATGTGATTCAACTCCATTTCTGACTGGGAAACAAACGCTAGCTCGCCTTACAAGAAACACACTCTGCTTTTGAGAAAAGAACACTCTTCTACTCTACTGTGTTTCCTATGGGGTCCGAACAGTGAGCTTGCTTAGAACAAAAAAACTGTGCTTCCTACACACACCGCCATACCTAGTTCAATTCTGCCTAGGAACCTGACAAGAACAGTAGATACTCTTCAGTCCAATACACTGTACTTACTGGGAACAGACAACAGTGCTATTTGTCCTGTGTATGGCAATGGCAGCACAATAGTGACTCTTCTTACCAGAAAACAAATCTTGCTCGTAGGACCAGAAACGGTATGTGATTCAACTCCGTTTAGGACCGGGAAACAAACGCTAGCTCGCCTTACAAGAAACACACTCTACTTATGAGAAAAGAGCACTCTTCTACTCTACTGTGTTTCCTATGGGGTCCAAACAATGAGCTTGCTCAGAACAAAAAAACTGTGATTCCTACACACACGGCCATATCTGGTTCAATTCTGCTTAGGAAACTGACAAGAACAGTAACTCCTCTTCATTCCAATACACTGTACTTGCTGGGAACAGACGCGAGTGCTATTTGCACTGAGTATGGCATTTGGAGCACAATAGTGACTCTTCTTACCAGAAAACAACTCTTGCTCGTAGGACCAAAAACTGCATGTGACTCAACTCCATTTCTAAGTGGGAAACGAACGCGAGCTCGCCTTCCAAGAAACACACTCTGCTTTAGAGAAAAGAGCACTCTTCTACTCTACTGTGTTTAATATAGGGCCAGAACAGTGAGCTTGCTCAGAACAAAAGAACTGTGCTTCCTACACACACGGGCCATATCTAGTTCAACTCTGCTTAGGAAACTGACAAGAACAGTAGCTCCTCTTCAGTCCGATACGCTGTACTTCCTGGGAACAGACGCGAGTGCTATTTGTACTGTGTATGGCAATTGGAGCACAATAGTGACTCCTCTTACAAGAAAACAACTCTTGCTCGTAGGAACAAAAAATGCATGTGACTCAACTCCATTTAGGACTGGGAAACAAATGCTAGCTCGCCTTACAAGAAACACACTCTGCTTTAGAGAAAAAAGCACTTTTCTACTCTACTGTGTTTCCTAAGGGGTCCAAACAGTGAGCTTACTCAGAACAAAAGAACTGTGCTTCCTACACACACGGCCATATCTAGATCAATTCTGCTTAGGAACCTGACAAGAACAGTAGATCCTCTTCATTCCAATACACTGTACTTCCTGGGAACAGACGCCAGTGCTACTTGTCCTGTGTATGGCAATGGCAGTGCAATGGTGACTCTTTTTACCAGAAAACAACTCTTGCTCATAGGATCAGAAACTGCATGGGATTCAACTCCATTTAGGACTGGGAAACAAACACTAGCTCGCCTTACAAGAAACACACTCTGCTTTTCAGAAAAGAGTACTCTTCTACTCTACTGTGTTTCCTATAGGGCCAGAACAGTGAGCTTGCTCAGAACAAAAGAACTGTGCTTCCTACACAAACGGACCATATCTAGTTCAACTCTGCTTAGGAAACTGACAAGAACAGTAGCTCCTCTTCAGTCCAATACACTGTACTTGCTGGGAAGAGAGGCGAGTGCTATTTGCACTGTGTATGGCAATTGGAGCGCAATAGTGACTCTTCTTACCAGAAAACAACTCTTGCTCTTAGGACCAAAAAATGCATGTGACTCAACTCCATTTAAGACTGGGAAACAAACGCGAACTCGCCTTACAAGAAACACACTCTGCTTTTGAGAAAAGAGCACTCTTCTACTCTACTGTGTTTCCTATGGGGTCCGAACAGTGAGCTTGCTCAGAACAAAAGAACTGTGCTTCCTACACACACGGACCATATCTAGTTCAACTCCGCTTAGGAAACTGACAAGAACAGTAGCTCCTATTCAGTCCAATACACTGTACTTGCTGGGAACAGACGCGAGTGCTAATTGCACTGTGTATGGCAATGGGAGCGCAATAGTAACTTTCCTTAACAGAAAACAACTCTTGCTCGTAGGACCAGAAAATGCATGTGATTCAACTCCATTTAGGACTAGGAAACAAACACTAGCTCGCCTTACAAGAAACATACTCTGCTTTTGAGAAAAGAACACTCTTCTACTCTACTGTGTTTCCTATAGGGTCAGAACAGTGAGCTTGCTTAGAACAAAAAAACTGTGCTTCCTACACACACCGCCATACCTAGTTCAATTCTGCTTAGGAACCTGACAAGAACAGTAGATACTCTTCATTCCAATACACTGTACTTGCTGGGAACAGACAACAGTGCTATTTGTCCTGTGTATGGCAATGGCAGCACAATTGTGACTCTTCTTACCAGAAAACAAATCTTGCTCGTAGGACCAGAAACAGCATGTGATTCAACTCCGTTTAGGACTGGGAAACAAACGCTAGCTCGCCTTACAAGAAACACACTCTGCTTATGAGAAAAGAGCACTCTTCTACTCTTCTGTGTTTCCTATGGGGTCCAAACAGTGAGCTTGCTCAGAACAAAAAAACTGTGATTCTTACACACACGGCCATATCTAGTTCAATTCTGCTTAGGAAACTGACAAGAACAGTAACTCCTCTTCAGTCCAATACACTGTACTTGCTGGGAACAGACGCGAGTGCTATTTGCAGTGTGTTTGGCATTTGGAGCACAATAGTGACTCTTCTTACCAAAAAACAACTCTTACTCGTAGGACCAAAAACTGCATGTGACTCAACTCCATTTAGGTGTGGGAAACAAACGCGACCTCGCCTTCCAAGAAACACACTCTGCTTTAGAGAAAAGAGCACTCTTCTACTCTACTGTGTTTTCTATAGGGCCAGAACAGTGAGCTTGCTCAGAACAAAAGAACTGTGCTTCCTACACACACGGGCCATATCTAGTTCAACTCTGCTTAGGAAACTGACAAAAACAGTAGCCCCTCTTCAGTCCGATACACTGTACTTCCTGGGAACAGACGCGAGTGCTATTTGCACTGTGTATGGCAATTGGAGCACAACAGTGACTCTTCTTACAAGAAAACAACTCTTGCTCGTAGGACCAAAAACTGCATGTGACTCAACTCCATTTAGGACTGGGAAAAAAACGCGAGCTCGCCTTACAAGAAAAACACTCTGCTTTAGAGAAAAGAGCACTCTTCTACTCTACTGTGTTTCCTATGGTGTCTGAACAGTGACCTTGCTCAGAACAAATAAACTGTGCTTCCTACACACAGGGCCATATCTAGTTTAATTCTGCTTAGGAACCTGACAAGAACAGCAGATCCTCTTCAGTCCAATACACTGTACTTGCTGGGAAAGGACAACAGTGCTATTTGTCCTGTGTATGGCAATGGCAGCACAATAGTGACTCTCCTTACCAGAAAACAACTCTTGCTCGTAGGACCAGAAACTGCATGTGATTCAACTCCATTTAGGACTGGGAAACAAATGCTAGCTCGCCTTTCAAGAAACACACTCTGCTTTAGAGAAAAAAGCACTCTTCTACTCTACTGTGTTTTTTAAGGGGTCCGAACAGTGAGCTTGCTCAGAACAAAAGAACTGTGCTTCCTACACACACGGCCAATTCTAGATCAATTCTGCTTAGGAACCTGACAAGAACAGTAGATCCTCTTCAATCCAACACACTTTACTTGCTGGGAACAGACGCCAGTGCTATTTGTCCTGTGTATGGCAATGGCAGCGCAATAGTGACTCTTTTTACCAGAAAACTACTCTTGCTTGTAGGATCAGAAACTGCATGGGATTCAACTCCATTTATGACTGGAAAAAAAACGCTAGCTCGCCTTACAAGAAACACACTCTGCTTTTGAGAAAAGAGCACTCTTCTACTCTACTGTGTTTCCTATAGGGCCAGAACAGTGAGCTTGCTCAGAACAAAAGAACTGTGCTTCCTAACACAGGGACCATATCTAGTTCAACTCTGCTTAGGAAACTGACAAGAACAGTAGCTCCTCTTCAGTCCAATACACTGTACTTCCTGGGAAGAGAGGCGAGTGCTATTTGTCCTGTGTATGGCAATGGCAGTGCAATAGTGACTCTTCTTACCAGAAAACAACTCTTGCTCGTAGGACCAGAAACTGCATGTGATTCAACTCCATTTAGGAATGGGAAACAAATGCTAGCTCGCCTTACAAGAAACACACTCTGCTTTAGAGAAAAAAGCACTTTTCTACTCTACTGTGTTTCCTAAGGGGTCCGAACAGTGAGCTTACTCAGAACAAAAGAACTGTGCTTCCTACACACACGGCCATATCTATATCAATTCTGCTTAGGAACCTGACAAGAACAGTAGATCCTCTTCATTCCAATACACTGTACTTCCTGGGAACAGACGCCAGTGCTACTTGTCCTGTGTATGGCAATGGCAGTGCAATGGTGACTCTTCTTACCAGAAAACAACTCTTGCTCATAGGATCAGAAACTGCATGGGATTCAACTCCATTTAGGACTGGGAAACAAACACTAGCTCGCCTTACAAGAAACACACTCTGCTTTTGAGAAAAGAGCACTCTTCTACTCTACTGTGTTTCCTATGGGGTCCGAACAGTGAGCTTGCTCAGAACAAAAGAACTGTGCTTCCTACACACACGGACCATATCTAGTTCAACTCCGCTTAGGAAACTGACAAGAACAGTAGCTCCTATTCAGTCCAATACACTGTACTTGCTGGGAACAGACGCGAGTGCTAATTGCACTGTGTATGGCAATGGGAGCGCAATAGTAACTTTCCTTTCCAGAAAACAACTCTTGCTCGTAGGACCGGAAAATGCATGTGATTCAACTCCATTTAGGACTAGGAAACAAACACTAGCTCGCCTTACAAGAAACATACTCTGCTTTTGAGAAAAGAACACTGTTCTACTTTACTGTGTTTCCTATAGGCCAGAACAGTGAGCTTGCTTAGAACAAAAGAACTGTGCTTCCTACACACACCGCCATACCTAGTTCAATTCTGCTTAGGAACCTGACAAGAACAGTAGATACTCTTCATTCCAATACACTGTACTTGCTGGGAACAGACAACAGTGCTATTTGTCCTGTGTATGGCAATGGCAGCACAATTGTGACTCTTTTTACCAGAAAACAAATCTTGCTCGTAGGACCAGAAACAGCATGTGATTCAACTCCGTTTAGGACTGGGAAACAAACGCTAGCTCGCCTTACAAGAAACACACTCTGCTTATGAGAAAAGAGCACTCTTCTACTCTTCTGTGTTTCCTATGGGGTCCAAACAGTGAGCTTGCTCAGAACAAAAAAACTGTGATTCTTACACACACGGCCATATCTAGTTCAATTCTGCTTAGGAAACTGACAAGAACAGTAACTCCTCTTCAGTCCAATACACTGTACTTGCTGGGAACAGACGCGAGTGCTATTTGCACTGAGTATGGCATTTGGAGCACAATAGTGACTCTTCTTACCAGAAAACAACTCTTGCTCGTAGGACCAAAAACTGCATGTGATTCAACTCCATTTAAGACTGGGAAAAAAACGCGAGCTCGCCTTACAAGAAACACACTCTGCTTTAGAGAAAAGAGCACTCGTCTACTCTACTGTGTTTCCTATGGGGTCTGAACAGTGAGCTTGCTCAGCACAAAAATACTGTGCTTCCTACACACACGGGCCATATCTAGTTCAATTCTGCTTAGGAAACTGACAAGAACAGCAGATCCTATTAAGTCCAATACACTGTACTTGCTGGGAACAGACGCGAGTGCTATTTGCAGTGTGTTTGGCATTTGGAGCACAATAGTGACTCTTCTTACCAAAAAACAACTCTTACTCGTAGGACCAAAAACTGCATGTGACTCAACTCCATTTAGGTGTGGGAAACAAACGCGACCTCGCCTTCCAAGAAACACACTCTGCTTTAGAGAAAAGAGCACTCTTCTACTCTACTGTGTTTTCTATAGGGCCAGAACAGTGAGCTTGCTCAGAACAAAAGAACTGTGCTTCCTACACACACGGGCCATATCTAGTTCAACTCTGCTTAGGAAACTGACAAAAACAGTAGCCCCTCTTCAGTCCGATACACTGTACTTCCTGGGAACAGACGCGAGTGCTATTTGCACTGTGTATGGCAATTGGAGCACAACAGTGACTCTTCTTACAAGAAAACAACTCTTGCTCGTAGGACCAAAAACTGCATGTGACTCAACTCCATTTAGGACTAGGAAAAAAACGCGAGCTCGCCTTACAAGAAAAACACTCTGCTTTAGAGAAAAGAGCACTCTTCTACTCTACTGTGTTTCCTATGGTGTCTGAACAGTGACCTTGCTCAGAACAAATAAACTGTGCTTCCTACACACAGGGCCATATCTAGTTCAATTCTGCTTAGGAACCTGACAAGAACAGCAGATCCTCTTCAGTCCAATACACTGTACTTGCTGGGAAAGGACAACAGTGCTATTTGTCCTGTGTATGGCAATGGCAGCACAATAGTGACTCTCCTTACCAGAAAACAACTCTTGCTCGTAGGACCAGAAACTGCATGTGATTCAACTCCATTTAGGACTGGGAAACAAATGCTAGCTCGCCTTTCAAGAAACACACTCTGCTTTAGAGAAAAAAGCACTCTTCTACTCTACTGTGTTTTTTAAGGGGTCCGAACAGTGAGCTTGCTCAGAACAAAAGAACTGTGCTTCCTACACACACGGCCAATTCTAGATCAATTCTGCTTAGGAACCTGACAAGAACAGTAGATCCTCTTCAATCCAACACACTTTACTTGCTGGGAACAGACGCCAGTGCTATTTGTCCTGTGTATGGCAATGGCAGCGCAATAGTGACTCTTTTTACCAGAAAACAACTCTTGCTTGTAGGATCAGAAACTGCATGGGATTCAACTTTATTTATGACTGGAAAAAAAACGCTAGCTCGCCTTACAAGAAACACACTCTGCTTTTGAGAAAAGAGCACTCTTCTACTCTACTGTGTTTCCTATAGGGCCAGAACAGTGAGCTTGCTCAGAACAAAAGAACTGTGCTTCCTAACACAGGGACCATATCTAGTTCAACTCTGCTTAGGAAACTGACAAGAACAGTAGCTCCTCTTCAGTCCAATACACTGTACTTCCTGGGAAGAGAGGCGAGTGCTATTTGTCCTGTGTATGGCAATGGCAGTGCAATAGTGACTCTTCTTACCAGAAAACAACTCTTGCTCGTAGGACCAGAAACTGCATGTGATTCAACTCCATTTAGGAATGGGAAACAAATGCTAGCTCGCCTTACAAGAAACACACTCTGCTTTAGAGAAAAAAGCACTTTTCTACTCTACTGTGTTTCCTAAGGGGTCCGAACAGTGAGCTTACTCAGAACAAAAGAACTGTGCTTCCTACACACACGGCCATATCTAGATCAATTCTGCTTAGGAACCTGACAAGAACAGTAGATCCTCTTCATTCCAATACACTGTACTTTATGGGAACAGACGCCAGTGCTACTTGTCCTGTGTATGGCAATGGCAGTGCAATGGTGACTCTTTTTACCAGAAAACAACTCTTGCTCATAGGATCAGAAACTGCATGGGATTCAACTCCATTTAGGACTGGGAAACAAACACTAGCTCGCCTTACAAGAAACACACTCTGCTTTTCAGAAAAGAGTACTCTTCTACTCTACTGTGTTTCCTATAGGGCCAGAACAGTGAGCTTGCTCAGAACAAAAGAACTGTGCTTCCTACACAAACGGACCATATCTAGTTCAACTCTGCTTAGGAAACTGACAAGAACAGTAGCTCCTCTTCAGTCCAATACACTGTACTTGCTGGGAAGAGAGGCGAGTGCTATTTGCACTGTGTATGGCAATTGGAGCGCAATAGTGACTCTTCTTACCAGAAAACAACTCTTGCTCTTAGGACCAAAAAATGCATGTGACTCAACTCCATTTAAGACTGGGAAACAAACGCGAACTCGCCTTACAAGAAACACACTCTGCTTTTGAGAAAAGAGCACTCTTCTACTCTACTGTGTTTCCTATGGGGTCCGAACAGTGAGCTTGCTCAGAACAAAAGAACTGTGCTTCCTACACACGGACCATATCTAGTTCAACTCCGCTTAGGAAACTGACAAGAACAGTAGCTCCTATTCAGTCCAATACACTGTACTTGCTGGGAACAGACGCGAGTGCTAATTGCACTGTGTATGGCAATGGGAGCGCAATAGTAACTTTCCTTAACAGAAAACAACTCTTGCTCGTAGGACCGGAAAATGCATGTGATTCAACTCCATTTAGGACTAGGAAAAAAACACTAGCTCGCCTTACAAGAAACATACTCTGCTTTTGAGAAAAGAACACTCTTCTACTCTACTGTGTTTCCTATAGGGTCAGAACAGTGAGCTTGCTTAGAACAAAAAAACTGTGCTTCCTACACACACCGCCATACCTAGTTCAATTCTGCTTAGGAACCTGACAAGAACAGTAGATACTCTTCATTCCAATACACTGTACTTGCTGGGAACAGACAACAGTGCTATTTGTCCTGTGTATGGCAATGGCAGCACAATTGTGACTCTTCTTACCAGAAAACAAATCTTGCTCGTAGGACCAGAAACAGCATGTGATTCAACTCCGTTTATGACTGGGAAACAAACGCTAGCTCGCCTTACAAGAAACACACTCTGCTTATGAGAAAAGAGCACTCTTCTACTCTTCTGTGTTTCCTATGGGGTCCAAACAGTGAGCTTGCTCAGAACAAAAAAACTGTGATTCTTACACACACGGCCATATCTAGTTCAATTCTGCTTAGGAAACTGACAAGAACAGTAACTCCTCTTCAGTCCAATACACTGTACTTGCTGGGAACAGACGCGAGTGCTATTTGCACTGAGTATGGCATTTGGAGCACAATAGTGACTCTTCTTACCAGAAAACAACTCTTGCTCGTAGGACCAAAAACTGCATGTGATTCAACTCCATTTAAGACTGGGAAAAAAACGCGAGCTCGCCTTACAAGAAACACACTCTGCTTTAGAGAAAAGAGCACTCGTCTACTCTACTGTGTTTCCTATGGGGTCTGAACAGTGAGCTTGCTCAGCACAAAAATACTGTGCTTCCTACACACACGGGCCATATCTAGTTCAATTCTGCTTAGGAAACTGACAAGAACAGCAGATCCTATTAAGTCCAATACACTGTACTTGCTGGGAACAGACGCGAGTGCTATTTGCAGTGTGTTTGGCATTTGGAGCACAATAGTGACTCTTCTTACCAAAAAACAACTCTTACTCGTAGGACCAAAAACTGCATGTGACTCAACTCCATTTAGGTGTGGGAAACAAACGCGACCTCGCCTTCCAAGAAACACACTCTGCTTTAGAGAAAAGAGCACTCTTCTACTCTACTGTGTTTTCTATAGGGCCAGAACAGTGAGCTTGCTCAGAACAAAAGAACTGTGCTTCCTACACACACGGGCCATATCTAGTTCAACTCTGCTTAGGAAACTGACAAAAACAGTAGCCCCTCTTCAGTCCGATACACTGTACTTCCTGGGAACAGACGCGAGTGCTATTTGCACTGTGTATGGCAATTGGAGCACAACAGTGACTCTTCTTACAAGAAAACAACTCTTGCTTGTAGGACCAAAAACTGCATGTGACTCAACTCCATTTAGGACTGGGAAAAAAACGCGAGCTCGCCTTACAAGAAAAACACTCTGCTTTAGAGAAAAGAGCACTCTTCTACTCTACTGTGTTTCCTATGGTGTCTGAACAGTGACCTTGCTCAGAACAAATAAACTGTGCTTCCTACACACAGGGCCATATCTAGTTCAATTCTGCTTAGGAACCTGACAAGAACAGCAGATCCTCTTCAGTCCAATACACTGTACTTGCTGGGAAAGGACAACAGTGCTATTTGTCCTGTGTATGGCAATGGCAGCACAATAGTGACTCTCCTTACCAGAAAACAACTCTTGCTCGTAGGACCAGAAACTGCATGTGATTCAACTCCATTTAGGACTGGGAAACAAATGCTAGCTCGCCTTTCAAGAAACACACTCTGCTTTAGAGAAAAAAGCACTCTTCTACTCTACTGTGTTTTTTAAGGGGTCCGAACAGTGAGCTTGCTCAGAACAAAAGAACTGTGCTTCCTACACACACGGCCAATTCTAGATCAATTCTGCTTAGGAACCTGACAAGAACAGTAGATCCTCTTCAATCCAACACACTTTACTTGCTGGGAACAGACGCCAGTGCTATTTGTCCTGTGTATGGCAATGGCAGCGCAATAGTGACTCTTTTTACCAGAAAACAACTCTTGCTTGTAGGATCAGAAACTGCATGGGATTCAACTCCATTTATGACTGGAAAAAAAACGCTAGCTCGCCTTACAAGAAATACACTCTGCTTTTGAGAAAAGAGCACTCTTCTACTCTACTGTGTTTCCTATAGGGCCAGAACAGTGAGCTTGCTCAGAACAAAAGAACTGTGCTTCCTAACACAGGGACCATATCTAGTTCAACTCTGCTTAGGAAACTGACAAGAACAGTAGCTCCTCTTCAGTCCAATACACTGTACTTCCTGGGAAGAGAGGCGAGTGCTATTTGTCCTGTGTATGGCAATGGCAGTGCAATAGTGACTCTTCTTACCAGAAAACAACTCTTGCTCGTAGGACCAGAAACTGCATGTGATTCAACTCCATTTAGGAATGGGAAACAAATGCTAGCTCGCCTTACAAGAAACACACTTTGCTTTTGAGAAAAGAGCACTCTTCTACTCTACTGTGTTTCCTATGGTGTCCAAAAAGTGAGCTTGCTCATAACAAAAGAACTGTGCTTCCTACATACACGGACCATACCTAGTTCAACTCTGCTTAGGAAACTGACAAGAGCAGTAGCTCCTCTTCAGTCCAATACATTGTACTTGCTGGGAACAGACGCGAGTGCTATTTGCACTGTTTATAGCTAAGGGAGCACAATAGTGACTTTCCTTACCAGAAAACATCCCTTGCTAGTAGGACCAGAAACTGCATGTGATTCAACTCCATTTTGGACTGGGAAACAAACGCTAGCTCGCCTTACAAGAAACACACTCTGCTTTTGAGAAAAGAGCACTCTTCTTTTGTACTGTGTTTCCTATGGGGTCCGAACAGTGAGCTCGCTCAGAACAAAAGAACTGTGCTTCCTACACACACGGGCCATATCTAGTTCAACTCTGCTTAGGAAACTGACAAGAACAGTAGATCATCTTCAGTCCAATACACTGTACATGCTGGGAACAGACGCCAGTGCTATTTGCCCTGTATATGACAATGGGAACACAATAGTGACTCTTCTTACCAGAAAACAACTCTTGCTCGTAGGACCAGAAACTGCATGGGATTCAACTCCATTTAGGACTGGGAAACAAACGCTAGCTCGCCTTACAAGAAACACACTCTGCTTTTGAGAAAAGAGCCCTCTTCTATTCTACTGTGTTTCCTATGGGGTCCGAACAGTGAGCTTGCTCAGAACAAAGAACTGTGCTTCCTACACACACAGGGTATATCTACTTCAACTCTGCTTAGGAAACTGACAAGAGCAGTAGCTCCTCTTCAGTCCAATACACTGTAATTGCTGGGAACAAACGCGAGTGCTATTTGCACTGTGTATGGCAAAGGGAACACAATAGTGACTTTCCTTTCCAGAAAACAACTCTTGCTTGTAGGACCAGAAACTGCATGTGATTCAACTCCATTTAGGACTGGGAAACAATTGCAAGCTCGCCTTACAAGAAGCACACTCTGCTTTTGAGAAAAGAGCACTGTTCTACTTTACTGTGTTTCCTATAGGCCAGAAGAGTGAGCTTGCTCAGAACAAAAGAACTGTGCTTCCTACACACACGGGCCATATCTAGTTCAACTCTGCTTAGGAAACTGACAAGAACAGTAGATCCTCTTCAGTCCAATACACTTTACATGCTGGGAACAGACACCAGTGCTATTTGCCCTGTGTAAGACAATGGGAGCGCAATAGTGACTCTTCTTACCATAGAACAACTCTTGCTCATAGGACCAGAAACTGCATGTGATTCAACTCCATTTAGTACTGGGAAACAAACGCAAGCTCACCTTACAAGAAACACATTCTGTTTTTGAGAAAAGAGCACTCTTCTACTCTACTGAGTTTCCTATAGGGCCAGAACAGTGAGCTTGCTCAGAACAAAAGAACTGTACTTCCTACACACGGGGCATATCTAGTTCAACTCTGCTTAGGAAACTGACAAGAGCAGTAGCTCCTCTTCAGTCCAATACACTGTAATTGCTGGAAAACAAACGCGAGTGCTATTTGCACTGTGTATGGCAAAGGGAACACAATAGTGACTTTCTTTTCCAGAAAACAACTCTTGCTTGTAGGACCAGAAACTGCATGTGATTCAACTCCATTTAGGACTGGGAAACAAACGCAATCTCGTCTTACAAGAAACACACTCTGCTTTTGAGAAAAGAGCACTGTTCTACTTTACTGTGTTTCCTATAGGCCAGAAGAGTGAGCTTGCTCAGAACAAAAGAACTGTGCTTCCTACACACTCGGGCCATATCTAGTTCAACTCTGCTTAGGAAACTGACAAGAACAGTAGATCCTCTTCAGTCCAATACACTTTACATGCTGGGAACAGACGCCAGTGCTATTTGCCCTGTGTATGACAATGGGAGCGCAATAGTGACTCTTCTTACCATAGAACACCTCTTGCTCATAGGACTAGAAACTGCATGTGATTCAACTCCATTTAGGACTGGGAAACAAACGCAAGCTCGCCTTACAAGAAACACATTCTGTTTTTGATAAAAGAGTACTCTTCTACTCTACTGAGTTTCCTATAGGGCCAGAAGAGTGAGCTTGCTCAGAACAAAAGAACTGTGCTTCCTACACAAACGGGGCATATCTAGTTCAACTCTGCTTAGCAAAATGACAAGAACAGCAGTTCCTCTTCAGTCCAATGCACTGTACTTGCAAGTCGCAGACACGAGTCCTATTTGCACTGTGTATGGCAATGGGAGCGAAATAGTGACTCCTCTTACCAGAAAACAACTCTTGCTCGTAGGAGCAGAAAATCATGAGATTCAAATCTGTTTCTTACTGGGAAACAAACACTAGCTAGCCTTACAAGAAACACACTCTGCTTTTGAGAAAAGAGCACTCTTCTATTCTACTGTGTTTCCTATGGAGTCCGAACAATGAGCTTGCTCAGAACAAAGAACTGTGCTTCCTACATTCATGGGCCATTTCTAGTTCAACTCTGCTTAGGTAACTGACAAGAACAGTAGATCCTCTTCAGTGCAATACACTGTACATGCTGGGAACAGACGCCAGTGCTATTTGCCCTGTGTATGACAATGGGAGCGCAATAGTGACTCTTCTTACCAGAAAACAACTCTTGAACTTAGGATCAGAAACTACATGTGATTCAACTCAATTTAGGACTGGTAAACAAACGCTAGCTGGCCTTACAAGAAATACACTGCTTTTGAGAAAAGAGCACTCTTCTACTCTACGTTGTTTCCTATGGGGTCCGAACAGTGAGCTTGCTCAGAACAAAAGAACTGTGCTTCCTACACACACAGGCCATATATAGTTCAACTCTGCTTAGGAAACTCATAAGAAGAGTAGCTCCTCTTCTGTCCAATACACTGTACTTGCAAAGAACAGTAGCGAGTGTTGTTCGCACTGTGTATGGCAATAGGAGCGCAATAGTGACTCTTCTTACCAGAAAACAACTCTTGCTCATAGGACAAGAAACTGCATGTAATTCAACTCCATTTAGGACTGGGAGACAAACGCTAGCTCGCCTTACTAGAAACAAACTCTGCTCCTGAGAAAAGAGGACTCTTCTACTCTTCTGTGTTGTCTATAGGGCCAGAACAGTGAGCTTGCTCAGAACAAAAGAACTGTGCTTCCTACACACACGGGCAATATCTAGTTCAACTCTGCTTAGGAAACTGACAAGAACAGTAGATCATCTTCAGTCCAATACACTGTACTTACTGGGAACAGACGTGAGTGCTATTTGTACTGTTTATGGCAAAGGGAGCACAATAGTGACTTTCCTTACCAGAAAACATCCCTTGCTCATACGACCAGAAACTGCATGTGATTCAACTCCATTTTGGACTGGAAACAAATGCTAGCTCGCCTTACAAGAAACATACTCTGTTTTTGAGAAAAGAGCACTCTTCTATTCTACTGTGTTTCCTATGGGGTCCGAACAGTGAGCTTGCTCAGAACAAAAGAACTGTGCTTCCTACACACACGGGCCATATCTAGTTCAACTCTGCTTAGGAAACTGACAAGAACAGTAGATCATCTTCAGTCCAATACACTGTACATGCTGGGAATAAACGCCAGTGATATTTGCCCTGTGTATGACAATGGGAGGGAAATAGTGATTCTCCTTACCAGAAAACAACTCTTGCTCGTAGGACCAGAAACTGCATGTGATTCAACTCCATTTAGGACTGGAAAACAAACGCTAGCTCGCCTAACAAGAAACTCTGCTTTTGAGAAAAGAGTACTCTTCTACTCTACTGTGTTTCCTATAGGCGAGAAGAGTGAGCTTGCTCAGAACAAAGAACTGTGCTTCCTACACACACGGGCCATATCTAGTTCAACTGTGGATAGGAAACTGACAAGAACAGTAGATCCTCTTCAATCCAATACACTTTACATGCTGGGAACAGACGCCAGTGCTATTTGCCCTGTGTATGACAATGGGAGCGCAATAGTGACTCTTCTTACCATAAAACAACTCTTGCTCCTAGGACCAGAAACTGCATGTGATTCAACTACATTTAGGACTGGGAAACAAACGCTAGCTCGCCTTACAAGAAACACATTCTGCTTTTGAGAAAAGAGCACTCTTCTACTCTACAGTGTTTCCTATAGGGCCAAAACAGTGAGCTTGCTCAGAACAAAAGAACTGTGCTTCCTCCACACACGGGCCATATCTAGTTCAACTCTGCTTAGGAAACTGACAAGAACAGTAGCTCTTCATGTGTCCAATACACTGTACTTGCAAAGAACAGTAGCGAGTGTTGTTTGCACTGTGTATGGCAATGGTAGCACATAGTGACTCTTCTTACCAGAAAACAACTCTTGCTCATAGGACCAGAAACTGCATGTAATTCAACTCCATTTAGGACTGGGAAACAAACGCTAGCTCACCTTACAAGAAACACACTTTGCTTTTGAGAAAAGAGCACTCTTCTACTCTTCTGTGTTTCCTACAGGACCAGAACAGTGAGCTTGCTCAGAACAAAAGAACTGTGCTTCCTACACACACGGGCCATATCTAGTTTAACTCTGCTTAGGAAACTGAAAAGAACAGTAGCTCCTCTTCAGTCCAATACACTGTACTGGCTGGGAACAGACGCGAGTGCTATTTGCACTGTTCATGGCAAAGGGAGCACAATAGTGACTTTCCTTACCAGAAAACATCCCTTGCTCTTAGGACCAAAAACTGCATGTGATTCAACTCCATTTAGGACTGGAAAACAAACGCTAGCTCGCCTTACAAGAAACACATTCTGCTTCTGAAAAAAGAGCACTCTTCTACTCTACTGTGTTTCCTATAGGGCCAGAACAGTGAGCTTGCTCAGAACAAAAGAACTGTGCTTCCTACACACTCAGGCCATATCTAGTTCAACTCTGCTTAGGAAACTGACAAGAACAGTAGCTCCTCTTCTGTCCAATACACTGTACTTGCAAAGAACAGTAGCGAGTGTTGTTTGCACTGTGTATGGCAATAGGAGCGTAATAGTGACTCTTCTTAACAGAAAACAACTCTTGCTCATAGGACAAGAAACTGCATGTAATTCAACTCCATTTAGGACTGGGAAACAAACGCTAGCTCACCTTACAAGAAACACACTCTGCTTTTGACAAAAGAGCACTCTTCTACTCTTCTGTGTTTCCTATAGGACCAAAACAGTGAGCTTGCTCAGAACAAAAGAACTGTGCTTCCTACACACACGGGCCATATCTAGTTCAACTCTGCTTAGGAAACTGACAAGAGCAGTAGCTCCTCTTTAGTCCAATACACTGTAATTGCTGGGAACAGACGCGAGTGCTATTTGCACTGTGTATGGCAAAGGGAGCACAATAGTGACTTTCCTTTCCAGAAAACAAGTCTTGCTCGTAGGACAGAAACTCCATGTGATTCAACTCCATTTAGGACTGGGAAACAAACGCTAGCTCACCTTACAAGAAAAACACTCTGCTTTTCCGAAAAGAGCACTCTTCTACTCTACTGTGTTTCTTATAGGCCAGAAGAGTGAGCTTGCTCAGAACAAAAGAACTGTGCTTCCTACACACACGGGCTATATCTAGTTCAACTCTGTTTAGGAAACTGACAAGAACAGTAGCTCCTCTTCAGTCCAATACACTGTAATTGCTGGGACCAGACGCGAGTGCTATTTGCACTGTATGGCAATGGGAGCGCAATAGTTACTCTTCTTACCAGAAAACAACTCTTGCTCGTAGGACCAGAAACTGCATGGGATTCAACTCCATTTAGGACAGGGAAACAAAAGCTAGCTCACCTTACAAGAAACACACTCTGCTTTTGAGAAAAGAGCACTCTTCTACTCTACTGTGTTTCTTTTGGGGTCCAAACAGTGAGCTTGCTCAGAACAAAAGAACTGTGCTTCCTACAAACACGGGCCATATCTAGTTCAACTCTGCTTAGGAAACTGACAAGAACAGTAGCTCCTCTTCAGTCCAATGCACTGTACTTGCTGGGAACAGATGCGAGTGCTATTTGCCCTGTGTATGACAATATGAGCGCAATAGTGACTGTTCTTAGCAGAAAACGACTCTTGCTCGTAGGACCAGTAACTTCCTGTGATTCAACTCCATTTACGACTGCGAAAAAAATGCTAGCTCGCCTTACTAGAAACACACTCTTTTTGAGAAAAGAGCCCTCTTCTACTCTAAAGTGTTTCCTATGGGGTCCGAACTATGAGCTAGCTCAGAACAAAAGAACTGTGCTTCCTACACACACGGGCCATATCTAGTTCAACTCTGCTTAGGAAACTGACAAGAACAGTAGCTGCTCTTCAGTCCAATGCACTGTACTTGCTGGGAACAGATGCGAGTGCTATTTGCACTGTGTATGGCAATGGGAGCGCAATGTGACTTTCCTTACCAGAAAACAACTCTTGCTCATGGGACCAAAAACTGCATGTGATTCAATTCCATTTAGGACTGGGAAACAAACACTAGCTCGCCTTACAAGAAACACACTCTGCTTTTGAGAAAAGAGCACTCTTCTACTCTACTGTGTTTCCTATAGGGCCAGAATAGTGAGCTTCCTCAGAAAAAAAGAACTGTGCTTCCTACACAAACGGCATTATCTAGTTCAATTCTGCTTGGGAAACTGACAAGAACAGTAGATCCTCTTCATTCCAATACACTGTACATGCTGGGAATAGACGCCAGTGCTATTTGCCCTGTGTTTGACAAAGGGAGTGCAACAGTCAAGGTTCTTACCAGAAAACAACTCTTGCTCATAGGACCAGAAACTGCATGTGATTCAACTCCATTTAGGACTGGAAAACAAACGCTAGCTCGCCTTACAAGAAACACACTCTGCTTCTGAGAAAAGAGCACTCTTCTACTCTACTGTGTTTCCTATAGGGCCAGAATAGTGAGCTTGCTAAGAACAAAAGAACTGTGCTTCCTACACACACGGGCTATATCTAGTTCAACTTTGTTTAGGAAACTGACAAGAACAGTTGGTCCTCTTCAGTCCAATACACTGTACATGCTGGGAACAGACGCCAGTGCTATTTGCCCTGTGTATGATAATGGGAGCGCAATAGAGACTCTTCTTACCAGAAAACAACTCTTGCTCGTAGGACCCGAAACTGCATGTGATTCAACTCCATTTCGGACTGGGAAACAAACGCTAGCTCGCCTTACAAGAAACACACTCTGCTTTTGAGAAAACAGCACTCTTCTACTCTACTGTGTTTCCTATGGGGTCTGAACAGTGTGCTTGCTCAGAACAAAAGAACTGTGTGCTTCCTACACACAGGGGCCATATCTAGTTCAACTCGGCTTAGGAATTTGACAAGAACAGTAGCTCCTCTTCTGTCCAATACACTGTACTTGCTGCGAAAGGACGCGAGTGCTATTTGCACTGTGTATGGCAATGGGAGCGCAATAGTTACTCTTCTTACAAGAAAACAACTCTTGCTCGTAGGACCAGAAACTGCATGGGATTCAACTCCATTTAGGACTGGGAAACAAAAGCTAGCTCGCCTTACAAGAAACACACTCTGCTTTTGAGAAAAGAGCACTCTTCTAATCTACTGTGTTTCTTTTGGGGTCCAAACAGTGAGCTTGCTCAGAACAAAAGAACTGTGCTTCCTACAAACACGGACCATATCTAGTTCAACTCTGCTTAGGAAACTGACAAGAACAGTAGCTCATCTTCAGTCCAATACACTGTACTTGCTGGGAACAGACGCGAGTGCTATTTGCCCTCTATATGGCAATGGGAGCACAATAGTGACTCTTCTCACCAGAAAACACCTCTTGCTCTTAGGACCAGAAACTGCATGGGATTCAACTCCATTTCGGACTGGGAAACAAACGCTAGCTTGCCTTACAAGAAACACACTCTGCTTTTGAGAAAAGAGCACTCTTCTACTCTACTGTGTTTCCTATGGTGTCTGAACAGTGAGCTTGCTCAGAACAAAAGAACTGTGCTTCCTACACTCAGCGGCCATATCTAGTTCAACTCTGCTTAGGAAACTGACAAGAACAGTAGCTCATCTTCAGTCCAATACACTGTACTTGCTGGGAACAGACGCGAGTGCTATTTGCACTGTGAATGGCAATGGGAACGCAATAGTGACTCTTCTTACCAGAAAACAAATATTGCTCGTAGGACCAAAAACTACATGTGATTCAACTCCATTTAGGACTGGGAAAAAAACGCTAGCTCGCCTTACAAGAAACACACTCTACGTTTGAGAAAAGAGCACTCTTCTACTCTATTGTGTTTCCTATAGGGCCAAAACAGTGAGCTTGCTCAGAACAAAAGAACTGTACTTCCTACACACACGGTCATATCTAGTTCAATTCTGCTTAAAAAACTGACAAGAATAGTAGATCCTCTTCAGTCCAATACAGTGTTCTTGCTTGGAAAAGATGCGACTGCTATTTGCCCTGTGTATGACAATATGAGCGCAATAGTGACTGTTCTTAGCAGAAAACAACTCTTGCTCGTAGGACCAGTAACTGCATGTGATTCAACTCCATTTACGACTGCGAAACAAATGCTAGCTCGCCTTACAAGAAACACACTCTTTTTGAGAAAAGAGCCCTCTTCTACTCTAAAGTGTTTCCTATGGGGTCTGAACAGTGAGCTTGCTCAGAACAAAGAACTGTGCTTCCTACACACACGGGCCATATCTAGTTCAACTCTGCTTAGGAAACTGACAAGAACAGTAGCTGCTCTTCAGTCCAATGCACTATACTTGCTGGGAACAGATGCGAGTGCTATTTGCACTGTGTATGGCAATGGGAGCGCAATGTGACTTTCCTTACCAGAAAACAACTCTTGCTCAAGGGACCAAAAACTGCATGTGATTCAACTCCATTTAGGACTGGGAAACAAACACTAGCTCGCCTTACAAGAAACACACTCTGCTTTTGAGAAAAGAGCACTCTTCTACTCTACTGTGTTTCCTATAGGGCCAGAATAGTGAGCTTCCTCAGAAAAAAAGAACTGTGCTTCCTACACAAACGGCATTGTCTAGTTCAATTCTGCTTGGGAAACTGACAAGAACAGTAGATCCTCTTCATTCCAATACACTGTACATGCTGGGAATAGACGCCAGTGCTATTTGCCCTGTGTTTGACAAAGGGAGTGCAACAGTCACTCTTCTTACCAGAAAACAACTCTTGCTCATAGGACCAGAAACTGCATGTGATTCAACTCCATTTAGGACTGGAAAACAAACGCTAGCTCGCCTTACAAGAAACACACTCTGCTTTTGAGAAAAGAGCACTCTTCTACTCTACTGTGTTTCCTATAGGGCCAGAATAGTGAGCTTGCTAAGAACAAAAGAACTGTGCTTCCTACACACACGGGCTATATCTAGTTCAACTCTGCTTAGGAAACTGACAAGAACAGTTGGTCCTCTTCAGTCCAATACACTGTACATGCTGGGAACAGATTCCAGTGCTATTTGCCCTGTGTATGATAATGGGAGCGCAATAGAGACTCTTCTTACCAGAAAACAACTCTTGCTCATAGGACCCGAAACTGCATGTGATTCAACTCCATTTCGGACTGGGAAACAAACGCTAGCTTGCCTTACAAGAAACACACTCTG